>NC_090021.1:62362452-62665482 GCF_037176765.1 Anolis sagrei
GCCACTACTTCATAGCTCAATGTGTTGTTGAAGGCTTGCATGGCTGGAATCACTAGGTTGCTGTGAGTTTTCCAGGCTGTATGGCCATGTTCCAGAAACATTCTCTCCTTACATTTCACCCATACCTATGGCAGGCATCCTCAGAGGTTGTGAGGTCTGTTGGAAACTAGGCAAGTGAGGTTTATATACTTCATTGTTGATTGCAGGAAGAGGCACCAGCACCTTTGTCAGTGGGGCTCTGCTGGGGTGCTTGACTGGGAAGGAAGCTGCCATGGCCCAAGGAGAAAGACATCTTGAGCCGCAGGGAGAAAAGAAAATTTCATATTTTCATTTCAATGGTGAGGGTTGAAATCTATCTCCTCCTCATTGATCTCATGGCTGGGCTTAGCTGGGGAGTGAGTGACAGGCCTGGTGGTCTTTGTTAATAAAATAATAAGTGAGGAGTCAATGTTAAACCCCAGCAAACATCCCACTTACTAGTCTGCCCTGCCCATTCCATTCCATCCCAATCCAGATGGACACACGTAGCAAAAACCAAACCAAATGAAAAAACACACAAGTTCTCCTGGAAACTGTGGAGCAAGAAGGGAGTTTTCAAAAATCACATTGAAGTCTAAAAGAAGTGCTTTCTCTGTTACAATGGTTGCACATCATGAGTTCCTACAACAACCAAAGTCGAGCTGGGTATGGATTTCTTTTCCTAATTTGGACAAGGCCTCAGTTTCTCACTGTATACCAGGAGTAAAGACATTGGTTAGGGCACCAAAGCTTGGAAATATTACATGTTTGGGGCTAACACCTCTCAGAATTACATAATCAAATGGAGTCATAGTTCAGAGGAAGGGAAATGGAATGAGACATCCTGGAAGAAGAAAAGGCTCATTAGCTGGAATGTTTCCTTATACGTAGCTCATACTGGTAAATGAGGAGGCTTGTTCTGGCTGGATAGTCTACTGTCTCAGTATAGAACATATTGTTCTGCTCCTTCCCCTATTTCCTTGCACCTGGGCTTGTTGTTATTAAGGAAGGCACCGAATGTGGTAAAAGAGCTGATAGGAGCACTGTAGTTAAATAATCTGTTTAAGATATAGTTATACCATTGGCAGCACTTGCAGCTGGCAGCATCCATGTCAGTTGGGTAGTGAACCCACTTCAGACTTTGGACCACAATCTAAAGGAATTATACAACGTGTTGAGTCTTGTTTTGTAAATAGACCCAGCAACTTACATAATGCTTTTGTTTTAACTCTTGGAAACCAAGTGGATTCCCCATCCCACTGACCTAGGAGTTACCCATTGATTCTGGTTGTTTGTAACTGAGAATTTCCTGTGGTATTTTTGCATGACACAATTATAAAGTTACAATTCCACTTGAACTGCCATGGCAACAGTCTTTGGAATTCTGGGATTTGCGGTTTAGAGAGGGCATTTAGAATTCTCGACCAGGCAATTCTAGTGCTTCTTCAACCTACAAACCCCAGCATTCTATAGGATGTTGCCATGACAGTTAAAGTGGAATTACATGTAAATAATGGTGCAGTGTGAAAGAGCCCTAGGAATTGCTATACATGGGAACTTTGTGATTACTTAGGTTATCCATGCATTACTTTTGGAAAAGAGATCCAAGAGCAATGTGTGGACTAGATGTATACAAGATGCATTAGATTCATTTTTTTTGCTAGATTTGGCCGATCGTTGCCATTCATTCACAGAATTAAATTAATTGCTACCTGAGTTTGGAAGCTAGTAAAGCTGAGAGATAGCAGGCATAATAACATGATCCATCATCCTAGTTCCAGATACACATCAACAAATGCTTCTGCGTTAGTTATGTTGAGGGCAGCTTTATGTAAAATATTGTAGCCACCCAGCCTTGTGAGGATAAGAATGGGAATAACCAAGATCACAAGTTATTAATGAGGAGGAATACACAAGCTAGGAGAGGCCAAGTTCATTGAATGAAAAGTACATTTTCACTTTCAATTCAATTTTTTGTCAGTGGAAACAGGTGAAAGACAAAGGAGAAAAGTAGGAGAAGTAAAGTGAAACTCGGACACTTAAAAAGCAGTTGAAAAAGAGGGGGAATCAAAGGATTAATTTATGCTATCCACATCAAATGTGGTCCATTGAGAAGTATGCCATTCTGCAGCAAAAATGTCACTAGCATACCAAAGCAAGGCATAACAGAAGGATAGTTTGAACTGATTTAACTGTGATCCCTCAACATTGGACATACCAGTTGATGCTGATGGAACCTGTAATCCAAAACATATGGAGGATAATTTTGAATGTATGCATTTTGAATGCTCCAGCTAATCTTAATGTTTTTAAATTTCTTTTAAAATGTAACTGGATTGAATATGTACTTGTTTGTCAACAAATGATCTTCTTCCCAGCATCTACTATTACTGCTCATCAGATATGCTTAGGATGTTGCTCACAAATCCTGTTCTTCTCACTGGAGGTTATAGGATTTCTTATTTCAGAAATTAAGAAGGCTGCATATTCTGTATTTTTAAAATATATAAAATGACTCAGCTTCCAGAGCATGCCATGCTGTCAGAAAAGTAGAATGGGCATGTAAAACATGTGGGCAGGGGGTGGAAGTGGAACGTGCTGATACAGCCTGTTCACAAGTGTGCATTGGCTGGGTAGCAGAGTGTGTATGTTGTGCCTGGAACAATACACACTTACAATTAGTTGAATTTCACTTTGGTGGAGATGTAAGCTGACAGGCCGCCACACAAAACCACCCTGCAGTCAAACTCATGCTGAGCTGTACAGTGGAAAAGGCTTGTAGGTGAAAATCTTTGAAGCTTTAAAATATGAAATACTAGATCCAGGCATTATTTACCTCCAAGAACCAAGGTTCATATTTTGGATATTTTTGTTTTTTTCTTTGATGAATTTTGTGGCAGAATTCCAGGATTAGTAGTTCTCTCTGGCTGAAATTCTAAGCACCCTCTTTTAAATGGCCAGTCCCAGGATTATATAAGATGGAAACATGGACATGAAAGTGGAATGGCAGTGTTGATTATGTTGCATGAAAGGGTCACTGGACTCTGCTTTAGAATATTGTGTTAAATTGGCCCTTATTTTAAATATACTGATCAAAAGGTCGCAGGTTAGAATCCAGGGAGCGGCATGAGCTCCCGCAGTTAGGTCCAGCTTCTCCAACCTAGCAGTTCGAAAAAATGCAAATGAGTAGATCAATAGGTACCACTCTAGCAGGAAAGTAACAGCGCTCCATGAAGACATGCCAGCCACATGACTTTAGAGGTGTCTATGGGCAACGCCGGCTCTTTGGCTTAGAAATGGAGATGAGCACCAACCCCCAGAGTCGGACATGACTGGACTTAATGTCAGGGGAAAACTTTTACCTTTTACCTTAAATATATACTGTTTGGCAAAAGAGGTAGCATAAAAGAACAACTAATTTTTAAAATCTACCCCCCTCCCCCAGGAATGGAGAGGTGCTGATGATGTTTTTAAAAGTTATAAATGAGGAAATCAGTGGTATTATCTGCAGTTTTGCATATCCACACAAAGTTTAGGAATGTGTTCCCTGCAGATATGGGGGTCACACTGTACCTTAAATCTGAATGGTCTTAGCAAGCATTTTTTTGTTAAAGAACAAAAAAAGATCTGCTTTGGTTAGATCCCTCAGGTTCAGGAAATCCAACTGTTGATCCTGTAGATCACACAAGTAAACCCCAGTCTTTTGTAGGTGAAAGAATTCATTGTGAAAATGGGAAAGCAGAATGATGCGTATTCTGAGCCCATCACCCATGCGAGATCGCTCGACTGGGTCATGGATCTTTAATGATGCCCTGTGACCCTATTGTTTTCAGCTGTATGCTGTATAGCCACTGTCAAACCTCATACATTACTATTATGTGGCTCAATGCCTTGATCTAAGACTGAAACATGCTCCTATGCGTCAGTTGATGCAAGGCAAGGAGCCTGTCTCTGAAGAATAATTTAGAGATACTAATGGGAAAGGTATCAGCTGCCCATGGAAACACTGATAAAATTCATAATTAAAACAGCATTCCCTGGGGCACCTGCCTTTTATAACCTCCTGTGAGTATGAATTTTATTTCCTCTTCTTTTGTTTGAGCACAGGCAGGGAGAAGCCTGCTTTATTTTGCATCTGAATCAGGCAAGGAATATTTCGTTTTCTGCTATTATCTATGATATGAAAAATGGCAGCTTATTTTTTGTGTTGAGTTCAAAATTCTTCTAAGTTTGACAGAGGGTATTCTAATGCAGTGGAGATTTTCTTTCTTCTTTTTAATGAACAATCTGTTCCATAAATAATTTAGTCTTGGAAATTTAGTCTTGATCCTGGAAATTATCTTGGAGTATTTCTGAAGGACTGGATTTAAAATTCTTACAAGTTATTGTTGGTCCATGTAAGCAAATGGTAATCTTACAGTCTTGGATTATTTAGATCCATTAAAATTTATATGTACAGTGGATCCTTGATGTCTGCTAGGGAGCCTCCGGTGGCATGATGGGTTAAACTCTTGGGCCAGCAGGACTGAAGAACGACAGGTCAGAGGTTCAAATCCGGGGAGAAGCATGGATGAGCCCTCTCTATCAGCTCCAGCTCCCCATGTGGGAACATGAGAGAAGCCTCCCACTTCTCTCACACCAGAAGTGACTTGCAGCTTCTCAAGTCACTCCTGACACACACACAAAATCTGCTAGGGTTTGGTTTGGACTCCTTGTGGACACCAAGACCCAAGACACCAAGACCAAGAAATCCTATCCCATCAACCTCCTCAGCTCTCTTCCCTTTATGGCAAAACTGGGTGGGATAGAAATTGAAGTTAGAGTGTAAGTCTGATACACTTGGAAGGTGTTACTTTGGGCAAAGGTTGACTCACCTGCCCAGATCTGTTACTTGAGAATCCAGGAGTAATGAAAAGTTTACGAGCACACTGAAGCTGTCATGCCGTTAGTGACATAAACAAGTGTACATTTGCTAATGCACTTTGGTGGTTGATGTGGAGGTTGATATTTTTATTCTCCCTCTGCAACCTCCAAAGCTACCCAGGACTCAGTGTTGCCTCTCCTCACTCAGGCAACTCATTGGATGGAGAACAGAGTGGATTGAAGAAACATCTGGCTGTGATATCATTTGCTCAGTCCTTGAGAGTATCTCAGCAAAAGGCATCCTTGGTCTCCCCACTTCACTACCTCTGAGGATGCTTGCCATAGATGCAGGCGAAACGTCAGGAGAAATGCCTCTAGAACATGGCCCTATAGCCTGAAAAAACCCACAAGAACCTACTCATCCTTGGTCTGTTTCTGGCTATGGAAATATAGCTAAACTTTTCTCCAATTCCTTCTGCTCTCCACTAGTCTGTAAGTTAGGGTGGTATCACAGTGCAAGGTTGAATCCTGAAGGTCATGACAGGGGAGCTATAACAATGTTTCTTGTGTGGAATTCTTGGCATATCTCCTTCTTCTTGGGAATGTGATTTGCTCTTAAAAACATAAAAATTGCTTTCCTTAAATCACAAGGAATTTCATCTGTTTTGTTGGAAACCTGGATTTTTTAAGCTTGTCTTTGACAGAACACATATTTAGAATTACTGCCCCTGGATCTGATAAAAGAGAAGAATAGAACTGCCTGGTATAATTGTGAGATGGCGTACACTCTGAATAGCTGAACGGTAATTGTAAACAGCTGTACATTGATGTTTTTTCTGATATTTTCTTTTTTGAATAAGAAGTAATAGTGTGAAAAAAGAACTTGTTAAGTATGATTTGGAAGAGCAAGTCCTGGTTTGATTTGGGGAACTGAGCTAAATGACCCCTGTGCTCTGGTTTGTGTCTATGACTCTGTAATGATTGGTAAGCTTGCTTATGGGGACAGTTATCAACTGAGAAGGTGGCTGACTTGACCATTTCATTTCACATAGGTCAGCAAGCAGCCATCAGAGGAAAATGATTTTTGTTCGCCATCGACTTGGGTTAGATTGAAACCAGTGACCCAGAGATGAAAGGCTCAAAGGGAAAGGGTTCTACTTTGTGTATGGCCAAACACCACTTCTGTCTCCGCCTCACTCATTATCTCGTCCCAAGCCCACTCGCCCTCCACCCCCCATCTCTGTTTTCAAAAAATTATTAATCCACCCTGTGCCCTCTTTTTTAATTGCAAGGCACCATATGGAGATCTGCTGAGGTTTTGTTAGGGTCTCAGTCCTCTCTCCTTTTGTGTTACGATAGATTTATCCTTCAAGAAGGATATATTGACTTCTGCACTTCTGCAGCCCAATAGGTTTTGGAGAGGACTTTGTGAAGCAAAACAGGGCTTAGGCAGAAAATCAATACTAACGCCTGCCATCCTCTGAAGAAGCCGGGTTGATCAAAGAGCTTATCCAGAAGACAGCAGAGAAATGGATTTTGTTAGCAACAGACTCTGCCCAGGGCTAGTGGCCCAACAGCTTGCCACCACTTAATGGTGGTGACAGCAGTCATGGGGAGAGTAGCTTTGTCTTGTGTAGATTGCTTGCTCATTAGAGATTTCCACTGTGGCAAAAATAATCATCTAGAACACAACAATGACAAATAAGACCATATTTGGTTATGTCCAGGTTGTAACTTGGCAAGTTGGGTGGATGGGGACGAGATACATGCATTAATAAAGAGGCTTCCCCCCTCACTTTCACCCAATTACTGCATCTCAAAGCTATGGTTGAGATGATGGGGGTATTGCTCATTTTGAATTTGTAACTTGCCATTTAGCATGCCAAAGGAAATATGTATGTGTATGTGCCTTCAAATTGCCTGTAAACTTATCGTAATCTCATTCATTTTACATTCCTACAAGTATTTTAAGGAAAATTTTCTCCTTGACACTCATTGTCAAAAGGTTTATGGTTGCTTTGCATGTGACATGTCTTAAGTGTTTGCCTCAATGTGTAAAGTGTGACCAACAAACATATAAATCAGACAGGGTACACTTGATAAGGTATAGTTTAATGTAGAATGCTAGACTCCGATAGGAAAGAACTGAGTTCAGATAAGGCTAAAGCTCCTGCACAGCCTTGTTATGAGGCTGAAATAGGACAGGGGGAGAAAGTAGAAAATAGGATTAGAGACTAGCTTCAGTGCCTTGCTAAGTACAATGTGGGTAGATTGGTGGTTGGTGGCTACCATGTTAGTGGAATGTACCCAAGACTTTGAAAGAGCTGTCCAGGGTTCTGAATGCTGGAAAGTTCAGTAAGTTAGGTCTAAGATGCCTAATTGTTTCACTGTCTCACTGATATGGGAGCTGCCAGCTGCCACTTGGTATGAGAGGCAAACCCAAGGTTACTTCTGTATAATGCATGAAACATAGTTGAAATTATTTGGTAATAGATTCCTTCTTGTTTAGTCTTTCACAAAGTTTTGCAAAGTTTTGCAAAATTAATCTGGACTGGCTCAGCCAACATGGCCACTGAGAAACTGTAGTTTTTTTGGGTTTTTTTAAAAAAAGATCTCTTCAAGTTCTGGCCTTTCGTGGAATTCTCCTTTATGACCTTTTTAAAGCTATGTAGAGCAGAAACCTCATATGACCAGCTTAGTAAGCAAACTCACTAAATCTCAGTGTCTCAAGGACTTCAATGACTGATTACACAGAATCCAGTTTCTTAGGAAGTGTTTATACCAATTAATATTTGCATGATCTGCCATTCAAAGTAACATTAGGAGACACTATCTCACATTAAAGCAGGATTATCTCTCTAGCCTTATGCAGATAGCCAACCTGCCGAAATCAGAGCAAAAACTAGGGGTAGGATATGAGCATACTGCAAGCACTGCATATGCAATGTTTTTGCTGACCAAACACAATCATTAAACTTCCCATTTTGTGGGATACAATTGGCTCTCATGGATATTTTATGACCACTAAGTTCAAAAAAGGCCAATGGAAATGAGGGCCAACATTCTGATGTTTCTATTTTTGTAAGGGTGCTGGTGCATGTAGTACTTCCAGCTGCCACCTGTAATGTACGTTATCCCCCATTCAGAAAATAATTTGGCAATGAGGCAAATGGAGGCAGAGAGCATTGCCAATCATAGAATCATAGAGTTGGAAAAGATCACATGGGCCATTCAGGCCAACCCCCTGCCAAGAAGGAGGAAAATTGCATTCAAAGCACCCCCGACAGATGGCCATCCAGCCTCTGTTTAAAACTCTCCAAAGAAGAAGCCTTCACCACACTCCGGGGCAGAGAGTTCCACTGCTGAACAGCTCTCAAAGTCAGGAAGTTCTTCCTAATGTTCAGATGGAATCTCCCTTCTTGTAGTTTGAAACGATTGTTCCGCGTCTTACTCTCCAGGGCAGAAAAAAACAAGCTTGCTCCCTTCTCTTTGTGACTTCCTCTCACATATTTGTACATGGCCCTCAACATGTCTCCTCTCAGCCTTCGCTTCTGCAGGCTAAACATGTCCAGCTACTCCTAAACATGTAAGCTAATCCTCATAGGGCTTGTTCTCCAGATCCTTGATCATTTTAGTTGCCCTCCTCTGGACACATTCCAGCTTGTAAATATCTCTCTTCATTTGTGGTGCCCAGAATTGGATACAATTTTCCAATATTATTTTTGGGAACACAACAAGGTCAAATCCCTGCCCCATTGAGATTCCAAATGGCCTTTCAACCCACTTCCCTTGCTAATTTTGGTAGCAGTCATAAGATCATAAGAGAAATGGAAGTCTCCTTCCTCCTCACCTTGTAGCACTTCTATTCTGCTGGTATGCATGGACCTTATTGTTTTGCTTTCAGTGATTAACCAGTTCTGCTTTTTACAGGGGCTTTGTGTAAATAGAATCCTTTGCCCCTCTTTGCTTTCCCTGAGAAAAAAGGTTAGAGAGCATTGAATGTATAACTAGCACCTTTCCCTCATCCCTCATTTACTATGTATAATACAAACATTCCAAAACCTGACACCCCTCCCTCCAAATGGGTGCCAAGCATTTAGGATAAAAGAGACACAAGCTTTAATTATTATGTGCTGTATGCTATCTTGGAGGAAAGGTGGACTATTAAACAAACAAACAAACAAACAAACAAACAAACAAACAAACAAATAAAGCTTCCGAGACAGTGCTAATGCAGAGCAGTGGCATGGTGATCCCTGGGCTATTCAACTTGCCTCCTCACAAGTTTCCCCTTTCCTTAACTTCTTTATGTGCCATTGACCCCTGGCATACTGTGAGCCAAAATCCATCATACACATGAATTTTTCCAATGAACAGTGGTGGGCCACCTAGTCGCACATCTGCTCTAAATCTCATAAACCCTGCAGGTCATCCTGACTAGAACTGGATACTAGGCTGTGGTTTTTGCAGAAAATTCTGATAAACCTGGGCTGAGCAAATGATATTGTACTGATGGGAAAATAGTCAACTTCAGTATTCAACTCACGTCTTGGAAGTTACACATATCTCCCCAATCAGTTGTACTGAAGGGAAAATAGTCAACTTTAATATTCTGCTCACGTCTTGGAAGTTACACATATCTCCCCAAGCATGAAAGTATAATTATATTATAATGCAACTTTGCCAGAGATAACTTATCTCCTTTGTAGTGCCACTGTACTATTCCAGTTACTTTTTTGGTAGAGGCACGGGGCCTCATGAAATGATGACAAAGTGTTTATCAACAGGATTCAAGTGCTCTCACATGCATTATGTCACTGAATTGATAAGAATTCATTTTGTATTTTCTTTCAAGAAACAAGTAACATTGTGGCAATACATTTTGGGGGCATGGAACTGTAGCAACAACTACTCATCCCTCCGCATTGACAGATTCTGCATCCACTGATTCCACCATCCATTGCTTGAAAATCTTTAAAAAAATACTCTCCTTCCAATTTTGCAACTTAATATAAGGGGCACTGTTTTACAATGCTATTGCTGCAAGATCTAGAATAAGCCTAGAGAGGACACTGTTTTTCAGACATGGATAAATGAAGCCACAGATACCAGAGTTGCAGATACGAGGGATGTACTGTGCTATTGTAGGTTTTCGGGCTGTCTGGCCATGTTCTAGAAGCATTCTCTCCTGACTTTTCACCTGCATCTGTGGCAGGCATCCTCAGAGGTTGTGAGGGATGCACTGTATTAACTTTCAGTGCTTTGTTTTTATGGAATAACTGAAGCCATTGATTGAAGAGCTGTGCAAGTTTTCTTGGGAGGCATCTGGCATTGCTTTGATTTTAAATAAGATAAATCCCACTGCATCTTGAAAGAGACAAGACCCCGGCTTTACCCTGAGCAGAGTCCCATGGCACTCCACGGGACTTCCTTCACACTGACATGTTTACAGTTGAACTGCCTGATTATGCATTCCTGTTTATTTACAAATACTTTTGGTCTTTGTGAAGGCCAGCTCTTTTTCTTTCTTCTTCACTGTTGTTCTAAATGCTAAAAATACGTAGACCTAAAAGTGAGGGAAAAAAAGGAAAAGATGGCTAAGAGGCACTAGTTTGTCTGGCTGGGCGAGAAACAGATGAGACCCTATCCATCGGCCTATTCAGCCAAGAAGGGAGTTTTAATGTCTAATCTGTTCCGTTAGCATAACAAGAGCCACACTAGAGTAATTGTTAACAACAGCAAAGGAGCTGTTTAAGTCAAGCATGTGTTCCAGCTCTTGTCACCATTGCATTTTGTGTGTGTGTGTGTACGTGTGTTAACCACTCACTACCCTCTTTTCCACTGGAGAGGCAGAGGGGAGATTTGGGGGTGGATGTGTTTAAGAATTAGAATAGTAGTGTCTCCGCCTCTAAAATCCCATTGCTGCCTCTATCCTTATTTCTGCCTGGATTAGTCGACATAAAGCTGTTTTCTACAGACGGGACCCTCAATGGCAAGTTAAATTTAGACAGATTGTGAGGAGTGGAGAACATGGGCCTGAGAAAGAAGATCTGGCTCCGGCCCTGACCCGTCCTTTGTTCTCACATAGTGGTCACCTGCCAGAGAGCACAATGGGCCCGGCTCGCCCCCTCCTTGCCTGATTCAACCTGACCTTTGGCAGCCTTTCCCATTGGCTGGGAACATGTTTGAGTTGTTGCTGGGGAAGCCCTGAACACCCGCCTTTTCACACACCCACACCCACAACCCAGCAACCTAGGGATGAAATACATACTCCCTTCCCCAAATCTTTTGCATCCCTTTTGAAAAGAGCAGTGTGTGTGTGTTTTGGGGAAAGGGAGAGGAAAAATCAGCCCCATTAAAAATGCAAAGGAGTGACAAAGGGGAGGTCTCCCTTTTGGTAAGGATATGAGGCCAGGTCTAATGAGGTCTGCCTGTCGCATCCTTTGCAGGGCACATGAGATGAAGGAAGAGGAGAGAGAAAGTTCTTGGAAAACTTTGTCAAAAGCTAGCCTTTTAACAAAGGCATTCTTCAAATCTAGAGCACTTGGCCACTGGTGGCTATGGGTTATGTTTAATATTATTGTTTTGCAAATCAGTACTGAAATTTGTTGGCTGGCTTTGCGCAATAGACTTTTTTTCTTCTTCCAGTGAGGAAGAACAGTAAGAATGGCACACACCACTTTTGTTTAAAATGCCCTCCTGTTTGTGGGGCTTGGACAGGAACAGAAATGACATCACTGTGTGCTGTTTGGTGGCTCATTGTGCTCTATGCAAATTGTCCTTCCCTATAGGGAATAAAGACATAGTGCTTTTCCTTCAGACCCTACAAATGACCAACATTCACTCTCATGCATGTGTGTAACAGCAGAACTGCCTCTCTGAGATAAATAAATGCCATTCATCTCTCAGTTTAGTTTTGTTAATGTTCACTTTTGTAACTTTACCTCCTTTACAGTATCGCTAAACGGGCTTTGTGCGTTTTCCCCCAACTTCCCTTTTCCCTTTTCCAAAGCAGTTTCCAGTCACACTTGTAACTCAACGCAAGTTGTATGCTTTAATTGAGATTTTTATTTGTCTGTGGCCTGGACCTGATCAAAGCAGTGCTATTGAGAAGAGGAAGCAGCAGCTCTTGGGCTGAGTTTAAATGGAAAGAAAGGTCTAACCCAAATTCCACGAACACAACTTTCTGTATTTTTCCTGCAAAGTATAATTGGCATTGTGTTCTCATTAGCTACATATAAGTTGACTATACTTTAATATTTTTGTCAATGTTTCTTAATTTTTGTTGTGTGCAGAACTGTATAACTATTTCATGATTGCAACTATGCCTTCCATTTCAGGTCTACCCCAGTGAAACTTATTTGCGGTATCTCTGCTTTTCTTACTTATGAATCTCTGGGGACCCATGTGTGTGTGCCTTATGCTATGCTATGCTATGCTATGCGGTGCTCACCAACTGCTGAGGCCATTTGCTCCTGGTGATCTCAGTGGTTTTTCTTCCTAGTTTTACCACCTAATGCATTGACACATGCATGTACAAATACATAATATATCTACAGAAATCCTTTATACAGAATGAGAATTTCAAAGTACTGAAGATCACAGTTTTAGTATTCGCTCAATGTATTCCTCATTCTTAAATGATGTAGTTCCTACTTCTGCCATATTTTAGACCACATATGCCAGATAGGGCATGCTAATGTATGCACCTTAATTTGTGTGCATATAGGAATTTCAGAAGTTCACAATTTTGAAATATTCCCTTCCTCTTGTCTCTGCTTAGGTAGAATCTTGTGAATGCATCTTGGGCCATTTATACCTTGTCTCTTGTGGATGGGAAATCTGTGGTCTTTGAAATATGTGGCTCAAAATGGCACAGAAACAATCCTTCTCTGAAGCCACTTTGTCATTTTTAGAAGGAAAGTGTTACAGGCAGTGAACAAGAAACAATACAGAAGGCTCCATTTTGATACCTCCTGAAAGCCAGTTATCTTTACCTTCTGGAATTCTGGTTTAAGAATCAACCTCATGTATAAATTGAGGACAGGGGTTTGGGGGGATTGTAGCCTCCTGGTTGTTCAAAGAACTGTCTGGCTATATAAAATATGTTCAGGTGGAAAAGGCAATTTCCAGGTATTTATTGAATAGCCGATTCCTACATTTGTCTATCTAAAATGTTATTTTGCTGTTATATCACAGAGCACCAGTAATTCTCTGCCATTTATGAATACAATACTATATTTGTTGACTCAAAAGCAAGTCCCTACTGAGTTTAATTCTACTTATTCCAGTTAGGGACCTACAAGACTGCAATCATACCCACAAAATCATTTACCTGCAAATATCATAGAAAAAACATTATTCTATAATTATTATAGACTAGACTGTTAGCTTTTTGATCACACTGGAAGGTAATTTCCTTTGCTGATAATTCCACAGAAATGAAAGGGAGTGGTTTCGTCTTGAGCTTTTGATATCTGCACTTGCAAACTGCATAAGGCTATCAAACTGCCCATCATGTCAGAGAAACTAGAGCATAAAGACGAATAATGTCATTATTTTTATGCACAAATCCTACCCAATTTTACAAGGTTGTCTTGGATAATTATTAAGTTGCCCAAGATGGGTTGACAGAAATCCAGTTGAAGTTAACTAGGAGTGATTAGAGGAATCATGTAATTTCCATGTTGAAGCAGCTATGCTGGTTGTTGGTTATAACCTGCAGTGTCCTATAGAGTTCAGGCTATTTGAGGGACAGTATCTTCCTATATGAGCCTGTCCATGTTCTTTGTGTGATATACTTCTTTTGATAGGTATCAGTGTGGTGTAGTGTTTTGAGGACTGGACTATACAATTCTGGAGAACAGGGTTTGAATTCCATGATTGGAAAGTCACTGTGTGACCTTGGGTGACTCATTTACCCTTAACCTCAGAAAACCCCAACCCCTTCATGGGCAAGTTTGGTGGGAATAGGCCTTCTCCATGGTTCCCATCAGAATTTGGAAGTATCTTCCTAAGGAGGCTAAGGACCCATACACTGACTATTTAGTTTGGTGTGGGGTCAGACCAGTCCACGAGTGGCTACAAAACGCATGTGGGCTGATTCAGATTAACCCCTGTACTCTGGGTTAAAACAAAGGACTTGGGCTTTCTCCTGAGTTTGGACAGTGCAGTCATTACATGTTCCCTGGTCTCAGACAGTCAGAAATGTGGGATGGTTGTCCCCTCCTTCCCCTCCCAGTCACCAGAGGATGAGAGAGGAGCCTGGGGGAGTGGAGGGGGGTGGGCTTTCTCTACTTGCTCCATCCAAACTCCTTTGCCAATCACATGGCATGGCACCAGGAAGAAGTACTGTCACAGAACAGTAATGCCACTGTAACTGGCAGTGACAGGGACAGGGGAAGTGGTAGTAGTAGGGCCCCTGTTCAACAGTGCTGAACTGGCTTTGTCATGTCAGGGCATTAGGGATGCCCTCCCACTCATGTGGCAACTCAGATGCCCCTGTTAGGCCAGAATACAGATTGGAAATGGTGTTTTGGACACTGGTTCCAGCCTGTATTATGTGGGTGTGTAGAACTGCCCAAAGATGGCTACTTCTTTCTAGTCTTTTTCATAGGAGATGAAGAGTTTCGGTTTTATTCGCAAAACTTTTGGGATTTTTTAAAATAAGAAAATTGCTTTTTCTTGTGGTCAGCTTTTGTTCTTCTTTTTAAAATAATATTTTAAATGCTTTTAATTTTGCTATTAGTTTAATATGGCTGTAATTTCAACTTTACTATTTTTAACCATATGTGTTTTATTCTAATTCCATCTGTTTCTCCTTGAGTCCCTGTGGGATAGAAATAAAATTATGACAGGATGAAAAAGTGACATCATCATTTCATGCCAGCCCCATTTGACTAAATTCAGGGAGGAAAAAGGAACAAAGAGGTGACAAAACCTAATTTCAAGGGATTGACCTGGTCATCTTGTAAGTCAGTTCTTGGCAATAGGTATGTAAGGGTGATAACTTTACAGAACTGTAAAATGTGGTTTTATTAGTACCATCTGTTGCGCTTTCTCTCTTCTTGCTCCATAGCAGGCTATTCTAAGCTGACACCAAAGATATTGTGGGGAGTTAAAAGTAGCTCTCTGGAGAAAGAGCCTTTTGGCACTTAACAGTGTCTTGCTTTAAAAGTTCCCAGGAGAAGCGCTTGACACACTCCCCCTTTGACAGAAGGACAAGGCCAGATGACAGCCAGGGATGCCTGTGTCCATTGGAGGCTTCAGCCTGCTTCCAACTAGCCAAGGGTATTTAAAGATCAGACACATAAATAATAGCATTCAACCACATTTGGTTACAATGCTTAATAGCCGTAGCACGAATCAGGAGAAGAAGGGAGGAAACTGCACCCCCACCAATGCTCCCTTTATTGTTTTCTTGGCTTCAGGCATTTTAAAAAAAATCCCTTCCCTTTCAACTATCTATGTTATTTTATTTAATTTTTGAGAACCAAATACTTGGTAATGACAAATTATATTCAGTTTTGCCTTAGAGACAATATAAATGTTCTACCTCTCCTTGTTTGTTAAAAAACGGATTTCTCTGCAAAGCAGTCTAACAACAACAAAAAAGAGATGAAATCAAATCAATCCTTAAAAATAATAAGTGGTTTGACAAAAAAAGGGAAAAAGGTTAACTGCATAACTGCCAGGATGCAACATTTTAGGTTATGGATTGCTAGCCAGAAAGACTTTCTAGTGTGGTGAGTAGCGACTGCTGCATCGTGGGAAAGGGCTGGAGCAGACAATGATGGAATTGACAATGGTGCACACAAAGGCCACCTTTGGGAGAAACCATATCTCACGGTGCGCTGGGAAAAGTCAGAAATAGTAGCAGATGCTGTCAGGACTATAAGCAACAGATGCCTCCTGGCCAGTGTTCAGCTACTACAACCAGAACACACTATTCATAAGCAGAGAAGCATTTCTCTCTCTCTCCCCCCCCCCCCTCCTGCTCCCCCTCTCTTTGTAGGAAGGAGGTAGCAAATACAAATATTGCAGAGGAATTAAAACCAGCAGATGGTGGCAGGAGGATTTGATGAGATCAGGGTCAGATATGGGTATACATGTGGTAGTGGCATTAATCATTCTTTCCTTCTGGGAATTGAAAGTTCAGGCCACTAATACAGCATTAAATCGACCACCTTCATGTTGTGTTTTATGCACACCCTCCCCATTTTTTGCCTTCTCATTTGGAATCCTGCCTCACCCCCCCCCCCCTTTCCAGCAGATCATGGGGATCTTCTGTGTGGAGCTTCTATTGCATTCACAAGAGTTTAGTGGAACATATGCTGAATATTTTTGGTTAATTCAATTTGTGTTTATTAATCCAGCCAATCCCGAGCAGTCAATTTCAACAGCCCCACGCTAATATGATTAGATTATCAACAGCACTATTATGATAGCCTGATCCGTTAGATTAATATTGTCTTGACCTTTTTTTGTGGAATTATACGTCACTCTGTAGATCTATATATCTAGGTATCTAGCTCACAGTAAAAGTTAAAAACTGAAAGTTTAAGCTTGATATATATTTAAACCTCAATTGGGATTTAGCATACATTTCCAGAAATAATCCTAGAGCTGTATTCTGTCAAGCAAACACAGAGCCCATCATGAATTCACAGTGGCCCTAGTTTTGATTTGCTTTTGTTTTAAGAAGAGCTTGGGAAAGTTTATTTATTTATTTATTTATTAACAGTATATACCACTTTTCTCACCCCTGGGAAGGGGGGGGGGGAACTCAAAGCGGTTTACAAAAATAATGGCAAAACGTAATGCCTTACATACATAAACCAAACCATAAATCAAACAACACACGACTAAGCATAAAATACAATAATGCAAATTCTCCATAAGATTATAGGACATTTAAAAATGAAGTATAAACATTAAAAACACATAATAAAAAAATTGGAATCACATGATCCAAACTCATTGGGCCACAACTGCCAGAATCCACTAATCCCCATGGCCACCAGAAATCCTTGCTAGGTGACTGGAGAGTACAAGTAACTTTTTCAAGCTCTCATTGAAAATTGAAGAAGTATTCAAAACACACAAATGATACATAGAATCACCAAAAAAATCATACATCTGCATAGTATATACACTACTACTAAACTACAACCAAGTGGTTATTAAAAATAACCGAACAGAAAAAGAGAAATAAAACACACAAACATGCAGAAACAGTGACTTCTAACTCTGTATCTGCTGCCTGTTATCCTTTTTTTGCTTGCTCCCTTTAAACCATTTGTTTTAATTCTGTTCTTTGAACCATCGGATACTGCCTCCTCCATAGGATGTAGCTTTCTAACAATTGTAACTATGAACCTTCTAGTAATAGTAAACTATATACAACATTTTGGAAAAAATTCCCCGATCCTACCATACAATAAGTACTACCAAAGCTCTTAACAAACAATATATCAAAAAAGAAGAAATAAGTTACCTATAGTAAGTAAATAATAATCTTGTTTAATAATATTTGACTTAACATTGCTCTTCTTTCTATCACTGATTGGTAATCACTAAACAATGTTACAAGCTAGTCTTTAAATATTCTACCTATATCTTGCACAAAAAGATCCCAGTTACTGTATTTTGAAAATATTGTGTTGATTTATCTTTAAGAAGACAATTATACTAAGCTAAAAAGTTTGGTCAGCCATTCGATCACACATGGAATAACACTTTCTTTCCAAAGTTTGACATAATATTCAGACTGCAGATATGGGCTTTGAAAGTATTTTTCTTACTGATTACATCATCTGTCACTATGAATAAAACTATCTCTGGTGAAAACGGAATGTACTGTTTCAAAATTCTTTGGATTGTTTCTTTAACTGCTATCCAATATGCATGTGCCTTATGGCAAGTTCATCACATGTGATGGACTTACATTTCCAACAATTCTTACATTTTGTCTTACATTTCCAACATTTATTGTCCAAATTTTTATTTTTATTCATTTTGGTCAATTTTATTGGAGTGACATACCATCTGTGAAACAATTTTATAAAAGTTTTCTTTCAGTTCATTTGGCTTTATAAATTTAAGACCTTATGTCCTCATTTCCTCTCATATATTAAAATTGATTTCATTACACCCCCCCCCCCCCATCTCTTGCCCAATTTAGCAAACAGCTTTTTGCTTGCTCTTCACTTGTTTCATATTCCAATAAAATTATATATTCTTTCTGGCCATATTTTTTTCCAATACAATCAGATCTTTTTCAAAGCCATGTTGAAAGTCTTGTTTCAATTTTGTTTCATTTGTTCATAAGTGAACCAGCCACTATTTAACCCTTCTTTCTTATATGTGTCTGCCTTCTTCCTTGTCTTCTATCAACTCTTTCTCTTCTTTGCCTTTATCCTTTCTCTTGATTAGCAGAATCTTCTTCTTCCTTTCCACTACTCCATTTTTGGGATGGATTGTCTTGTTTATCTTTTTGTTCTATCACTTCACTACCTCCTTCCAATTTCTCTTCTTCCAAATCTTGTTTGAGATAATCATAGAATTATTGTTGCAGGGTAGTAATTCAGAATCTTCTTTTATTTCTCTCATCTGTATAAATGTTTTTCTTCTTAAGCTTCTCTGTAAAAAAAAAGTTGTCCCTTCTCTTTGTCAGTATATGACCTGGAATGTCTTAGCTGTGCTCCATGATATGTCCATTTACTTTCTCAGTATTTTTGTATAATCTCTTCTTTAAAACTTTTCTTGACAAAATAAACTATCACATATCTTGGTACTTTCCTGTGATCAACTCTTCTATTTGTGATTCTGAAAACTTTGTCAATTTGTTCTTCAAGTTCAATCTCCTTCATGCCCAAGTAATCAGATAAAGCCTTCATCATCACTCTTCTTGTGTCCTCTTCTGATTCTTCCTGAAATCCTCATATTCTTATACAGGGTTTGCTCTTCTTAAGATCTTGAAGTGTTAATAAATCCAGGCATCTTTCCCTATCAAAACCCTCCCATCAACGACTATTTTACCTCTCATTATTCTAATTTGACTTCATTCTTCATGGTATCCAAGAACAATAACATGGCATTTTGGTCTGATTTCAGTTTTTACTTTGAACCTCTTCCAGATTTTTTTGTGAAATATCTGATGTGTTGATTTGAAGCTCGGTAGATCTTCTTGTGTCTTGAGTTGCCTTTGCTCTTGTTATCATTGTTGTTGTTTCTTTATCTTTTCTCTCCATAAAGCAAGGCAATATATCTTGGTATTCCCTTTAAATTCCTATAGCTCTGTTTGTGAAAAAAAGAGGGGCAAAATGAACTTGTTCATAAGAACCTGGCCTGAAAAACTCTTCTAAACCTTCCAAAAATTAAACAAGGCCTGTACTATCTTATAAAATTTTCTAAGGGAAAAATCACTTTATTTGTTATTCTAATTGTTGGGATAGGCGCCATTATCTACCTTGCATTGCACAAAATAATTTCTTGCAATCATCTACACCAATTAATCAGTTTTAGTCAACAATAAATCACCAGTTCCATTATTCCGCAGCTGTTCAATTGTTATGGTTTCTCTCAGGTACACAAGGTATTTATCAGACGTCCTCAAGGTCAACCAAGTACTGCAACTTCTAACTTCTCAGAAGGAAATATTTTGCAGCTACACACCAAACATTCAACAAATAGAAATACAAAGTTCCCAGATTTCAGTTCACATGATTTAGATCATTATCCATATAGTCCTTATAGTCCTATTATCTCTTAAGCCAATGGTTCAATTTGTATGTTCTTCTTCCATATAAACCAGTATTCAATGTTCATTATCACAAATATATCTTCCCATGATTATATCTGCTTTGTTTTGCAAATCAAATGTTTCAGGTCTCTAGGCTGTGGTTTTTCCTCTTCAGTTGCTTACATTCTCCATGAGACTCTGCTTTTAGTTTTTTTTAAAAGGATAACTTTAAAATCAAGCAGAGACCAATAGAACTGTGAAAGAAGAATGAAACACTGATGAAAAATAATAATCGGCAGGCATCCTTTTGCCTCAATAGTTAGATAAACAGAAAGCTCCCAGGGGCAGCAGTCTCATTAAATCAGAAATAATAGATGACTTGAAAGTTCCCAAAGATATTTGCTTGTAAATCTTGCCTTATATATTATTAATGGTATCAGAAGGGCAGCCCAATCCGATCATTTTTTCTGGTTATACCAAGTGGCTCTCAATCATGAAGAGGGGGTAGTAGATGGCTTCTTCAGCATGGCTGTCATGGCAGGTTCAGAACTCCTGTTTAGAAATTCTTACAGCTCCTCAGTTGCAATCATGTCCTCCTCCGATGTCTCTTTCTTGGGAGATACTTGGCATTTTTTTTAAAGCTTCTGCAACAATGTGGTCAGCTGTTTTCTCAGGTTTCCCCTGGGAGCTCCCAAGAAATGTCTCTGATTGTTGGGCTGCCTCCAGAAGTTCTCCCTCAAGCTCTGGTTTTCATCCATGTGTATTCATCATGAATATCTATGGTTAGGAAGTGATAGTGTGTTAGAATTCAGAGTTCTAGATTCTTATCCTTTTCATGATTTTTAAAACAGTACACAATTACAAAGATAGAAGAGCAATGCAAACTAAGCTCAGACCCAAACTTCATAATTCCTTTTGCCTTGAACAATTATTGATCAAAAACATCTTCTACCATGAAGTTAAAATTAATACTGAAAATTGTAAATTATAATTAATAATGATGGTTAATAATAATAATAATTTAAATATACTAAATATTGTATATAAACCATAATATATTGTAATAATTGCCATAAAATAAGAGACTTGGTTGGTTTTTGTCCAGCTTTGTCCATCTCTTTGAAGCTATTTTCTTTGGACATTTCCTGATGAAGCTTTTATTATGCAATGATTTCATTCCACCCATTAAACATCTATGGGATCCAAACTACAGTATTTGTAACTGGTTCTTTATTTTTTCTTCCTTTCAACAACACTGTTTTAATGAAGAAAATGATGGATTGGACACAGTATCATTTGACTGAAAGTACCAAGAGCTAACCTTATGGAAGCAATCATAGCTTGCTCTTGTTTGCTCAGATAATGTAGTGTGAGTGATGATACACATTATAAGCAATCGGATACCTAACTGAAGGCATTGGGTTGTTTCAAATATATTCATAGCCCTAGATGAGGAACCATTGAATTTCTTATGAGTATAAATCCATGGAAAAAAATTCCTCTAAGATCCTAAATTAATAGAATTGCCCCAATTTAGGGCAATTCCTCTACTTAGCAGCAGTATCACCATACCTCATGACACTTTGTTCAGGAAGCCCCCATTCTCTAAAATGGCTTTTCAAGGAGTACAAGGAAGCCAAAAAGGGGGATAATTTACTTATTTACTATATTTCTACTCCACTCTTCTCACGCCAAAGGGGGATCAGAGCAGCTTACAGTTTGGCCACTTCAGTGCCACATTACAAATACACAGTGTATAAATATAAGACAATACAAATCAAAGCACATTTAATATAAAATACAAGACAAAAATCACACAAAGCTTAATAATGTCCAGAAATAAGATATAAATAAGTATTAAGCATAAAAAACATTTTAAACCAATTACAATTATTGTGGAGACTAATATATTGTTGAAGGCTAGCATGGCCAGAATCACTAGGTTGCTGTACGTTTTTCGGGCTGCATGGCCATGTTCCATACAGCCTGAAAAACCCATTGTGGAGACTCATCAATCAAATAGTATATTTCACTAAGCTCAGTCTCAGTGATAAACATGAGCCAGTGGGAAAATTAAGAGAAGTCTCCACAAAAATAAATAAAAGAAAATCTGAAAACAAAACAAAAACAAAAGTCCCACTAAAGTCCAGGAGGAACTGAGTCAAAAGTTGAGCATTGGCAAAGAAATCAGTGGCCCCAATCCAAGCCAAGCCAAGTTTCAAAATGGTCAAAAGGGGACTGGTTGGTAAAATTCCCCAGTACTGTCATCGTGTAAGGTATTACTGTCTAAGCATAGCAGGTTTCCATCTGTGATCTCCCTTCTGTTCTCTTAAACTAGAATCTATGTCTTTATGTGGTAAACATAAACTGCCAGGAAAAGATATTGAGAACTTACATTCTTGAAAAAGCTAATATGTTAACTTTATTTTTTAAAATGGTATTCATTTGTAACAGTGAACTGTAATTGTTAATAATGCATTACTTTTAACATTTTTTTTAAAAAAACTGAAGTATTAATTTTTTTCCCAATCCCCCTGCAATGACCCCATCAACTTTTCGAAGGTATAAGTAAACATTGTTTGTACACTAAAACAGAAAAAAAATCCTCTAGGTGTTTGCATCTGCAACTATATCATATTTATATTACAGTTTTCCACAGATCAATTATTTTCTTATCACAAAGTCTTCAGTTTAATTCTTTCCCTTTTTGGCTTTTGAAATTACTATTTCTAATAGGTGAGTTTACTGAGGCTTGAATCCAACTAGAAAAGATCCATTGAATTAATGGAACATACTTAGTGCTGGACTTACCAAGCTGTCATGGATTCAATAGTTCTGCTTTAGTGGAAACTAACAATAGGATTTTGGATTGATTTTGTACATTATTAGGTCTTCTAGAGCTCTGTGCTTCCCATTTATAAGTGCTTAAGGATATGCAGCTCCATGCATTTAAAGGGTACAGCTTTAGATAGGATGATAAGCATTTTCCATCCTATCTAAACCACTTTCTGGTCATTTTTAAAAAGAGGTTGAATTTAGTGTCTGGTATAGAAATGGCCAGGGTTTAGCTTAAGATCGTTTATTCCTTTCCTGCTTGACCTGAAATAAATCTTTCCACCCAATAGGAAACCCTTTTGTTTTAATGTTCTGTGTCAATGAGCCAATTAATTCAAACTCTTTTCAACCCCCACCCCACCCGAAGCACCCACAGGTCCAGTTGTCATTAGTCCTTTCTTCTGAAAGGACTCATTTCCATCACTCCATGTCACCGATGAATGAGAAATTAATCAGCATCATTAGAGAGAAAACTCCCACTTGAACTGCAGGATCCTTTTCTTCTCCTATTGCCTGATTGTGATTTCATACCTTTTATGTAAAGCAGACTGCCAGAGCTGTTACCTATTTAAGGAATTTTTCAATTAACATTTTCCCCCCTCAAGAGTGACCAGAGCCTTTCGAACCCACCACAAAAGGTTGCCTCACTTCTTAAAATATATACGTATACAGGCCCTGCGCACAGCTCTGTTCCTTCATCTTCTGAAGGTCTTTCATTGAGTGGGGTGATTTAGTTCAAACTCTCACCAATCAATAGCTGATCAATGCACAGCAGGAGAGATTTTTTTCCTTTTAAAATCCACTATACTTCTTCAAGGCAGATTTTAAAAAGGGGGAGAGAGAAAGAAATGCCTGGCCTCATTTAAAAATTTGACTAATTGGCCCTTGGATAAAAATGCAAAGACCTTAGAGGAGAACAGCAACAATGAGGATGAAGATTGTATAAACTCAAATCTCAAGAAGTTGTAAAGTTACATTCCTTTTTAAAAAACTATTTTGGATCCTCATTTAGATAAAACCTATTTAAAAGAGCCTCCAATTTTGGTTACCTTCCATATACAATGGTAATAGCTACATGTAAGAAAGATGTGGTATGTAAGATAGATAAGATTACTCTCAGTGAAATGTTAAATGTCTAATCAATGTGCTTCAAAGCACATATTCGTAAGAAAACAGTTTGGGCCCATTTGCGATTTTTTTTCCTTCCCAGAAAAAAAGACAACAAAACCAAGAAATAAAGACCCAGAGTCTGAAATGGAGATTAACTGAATTTCCAGTTATCTAATTTAGTGATTCTACATATTGGTTCAACACTGATACTAATTTTTCTTTGGACGTTATCTTACATTAAAAATGTTCAAACAAAGCAAAACCTTGTCATATGCTTTTGAGGAGCCCCCGGTGGCGCAGTGGGTTAAACCCCTGTGCCGGCAGGACTGAAGATCAACAGGTCGCACGTTCGAATCCGGGGACAGGCGAATGAGCTCCCTCTATCAGCTCCAGCTCCTCATGCGGGGACATGAGAGAAGCCACAAGGATGATAAAACATCAAAAATCATCCAGGCATCCCCTGGGCAATGTCCTTGCAGACGGCCAATTCTCTCACACCAGAGAGAGAATTGCAGTTTCTCAGGTCGCTCCTGACACGACAAAAAAAAAGTTTTTGAGAGCAAAAGGGGAAAAAATGAAACTGTGAATTTAACTCTTTCCACATATTGAAGAAGAAATAGTGCATAACAGAATATTTCTTAGGGTGCAGTTCTGTACCAGATTTATATACACTGCATGGGATGGGGTCCTTTTGTATTAATACAATGCTAGCTAGCACAACTATGCTAGAACAGCTGACATAGAAACAGTCTGCACTCAGGGCCCATCTACGCAGCACCTAAAACATGGCATTTACTGGGTTAAAAGGGGGAGGATGGCTATATGACGCTTGCGGTAAATCCAGCGTATTAACTGCAATAAATGAAATTCCCCCTTTATTCCAATTCCGGCCGGAAAATATGCATATTTGCATCACTGTATATCCCTGCCGCAGTGGCGCGGTGGGTTAAACTGCTGAGCTGCAGAACTTGCTGACTGAAAGGTCAGTGGTTCAGATCTGCAGAGTGGGGTAAGCTGCCGTTGTTAGTCCCAGCTTCTGCCAACCTAGCAGTTCAAAAACATACAAATGTGAGTAGATCAACAGCTACTGCTCCAGCAGGAAGGTAACAGCACTCCATGCAGTCATGCCAGCCACATGACCTAGGCGGTGTCTATGGACAACACTGGCTCTTTGGCTTAGAAAAGGAGATGAGCACCACCCCTCAGAGTCAGATTCAACTACACTTAATGTCAAGGGGAAACCTTTACTTTTTATATCCCTGCACCCACAAAGAATATGTGATTTCCTTCCCTCTCCCCCTGTGGAGACTGCTCCAGTGCATTTGCACTTTTAAAAAGCCCGAAACAGCTGACCATTTGATTGGGCTGCAAAATGGATACACAGCTGATTTAAAGGAAGCACGAACAGAGAGCAATTAGAACTCTCTGAAACTCTTTATTTTAAATCTTATAATATTAAACAGAGCTTGAATAAACAACTGGGGGAAAGGAGAAATCTGGCAGAAGCTTTTTTTTTTTTTAAATCCACTCCTTTATGTGCTGAACCTTAAATGTGCACATGCAAATCTGTTTATATTTATATTAAGATATTTGCATGTGGACATAGTCGCATATACGGTCCAGTGCCTAATGGATGGAGTGATTTAAAAATACCCTTCTGGGTGTCCATTTTTTTATTTCCAAAGGCAATAGACCTATCATTCCCTATTCATAGCTGGAAGGAAGTTGCCCATGTGATGCCTGTGAAACAAGGAAAGGGACAGATGAAACCACCAGTTCTACTCAGGGTTACTGAATCAGTTGGTTGGTCTGGTGGTGGCAGTTTTAAGCAAGGCAGGGTGCCTTCACAATAATGGGGCTGTATTTAAAGTAGTGGTGGGCAGGATGTGCCTCTCCTTATATCGCTTGCTTACAAAATCTGTTGATCCTAGCCACAATAGCCCACTGTGAAGGGACTCCTAAGAAAGAAACATCATTTTTATCCATTTTGAGCAAATTACATGTGTCTGACTATAAAAAATGTTGCAATTTTTTCAACTAATCTGAATATAAATGTAATGCAAGTACTGCTTTTTAAAAAAGAAAATGGAACTTTTCACAATTTGTGAGTTTATCTCTGTTATCATTACATTTTAGTTTTATTTCATTCCCTGATCATTATATCTCAGCTATTAATATATACAACTCTCCCCTTTCTGCTTCAGGTTTCTTCTATTCTCTACTTGGTGAGAAAATCCAAACAAGTCTGGCGACACCTGATTAATAACTCACGGATCTTCCCACCTCCAAGTACATTGTTTTCTGAGGAACTGTTGTTTCATAGGACAAGAAAAGCACATTGATATATGGTCTGACACTCTCTCATTACAGTGGAGGAGTTATTTTAAAAACACTTATATCTAAAAATGAACCTAGTTTTGCTCATGGTCAGAACAGCTTTTCTTTGAAAAAGGAAACAAAACAACATTCCCCACCTACAAATTAATCATTTGTAGCATGTATTTGGCAGCATTATTTCAAGCTTTTATTCTTTAACAATTTACCTGGATTTTTCTTCTCCCCTTCTCTGTATTATGGTATTCATCAACAATAAAAGTAGGGGAATGTATGCTTTCTAATGCTGCTGAATTACAACTTCGGCCAGCCTTCCCAATTGGGTTCAGTCCCAATTTTGAGGAAAAGGTGGGATGATAGTGATGGTAATAATGATGATTTTTCAGCTGAAGCTTCTACAAGGATTTTTTTTCACAATTGGAACAAATTCCCAAAAGATATAAAGTTCAGCTTGGCTCTGCTGAATTTTGTTTTGTTTTGTTAACCTGATCATCTTTAAAAAGCAAAGGCATTAGACAGCTCCAGACCCAGCATTGTGTACTAGTTTGAGTTCTGAACTTGCCACTTCATCTTATTGAAATAATAAAATGGTTGGATGCATAGAGCTGAGTAGAGCTCCGTTTTTCAATGAAACTGATGATTTTCCTACAATCATCACACTTGAGCCAGGAGCAATACCTTCCATCTTCCAGCATGTTATTTTTTATGTGCCAGGAGGGCTACCGGAGCAGCCTAATGGCAACCCAGTATGATTTCTTTTAATTTTAAGGCTTTCCTGGGGGAGGGGGATTGTGATGGCATGGGGACACCTATCCAGGAAAGCCCGGGTGTTGTTGGAGTGGTTTGGGGACTTCAACCTGCTTCGGCGCAGGTTAAAGAAACTTGCACCGAAGCAGGTTTAAGCCCTGTGTGGAAGCGCCGTGAGTGACCTTAAGCAAGTCACACTCTCCCAATCTCAGATGATGGAAAACACAAACCTCCTCTAAATAAACCTTTGCAAGAAAACTCTGATGGGTTTGTATTAGGGCAAATCTTATGGTTGTGATAAGCCAAGAATGACTTTAAGATATACAACAGCAACTAGACAGGCATTAGACTGCACTCTTTTAATGTAATTTTTCTGAGGGCTGGCAACTTAGAACTGTTAGGGTCTTCACAGGGCACGACAAGAACAGTCCAGGCAAAATTTTGGGGCAGTTCTATTCAAATCCATGTAATGTTTGAGTGTTGGATTCCAACTCTGGAAACCAAGGTTCAATTCCACACTCGGCCATGAAACTCATTGGGCAAGTAATATTTCCTCAGGCTCAGAGGAAGGCAAAGACAAATCTTATCAAGAAAGCCTAGTGATAGGTTCACCATAAGTTGGAAGTGTCTTGAAGGTACACAACAGCAATGTCCTCTGGTGTGTATAATTGATCCACCTAGAACAGTTAGGTCCCATCTACTCTGATCATTTAATGCAGTTTCAAGCTGATATTTAAAAAGTGACGTTGCTGTGCAGAAAGTACTGTACATAGGAAATCCTGGAACCAATTTGAGGCCCATATGGGGACTGCAAAAACCACAGAGTCCTGATTTGCATTGGGGCTTTTTTTGGGTGAGCTTTTGTGTGAGTTTGTTGTTAGGCAGCCAACCTGCTCAGATGGGCCATTGGAATCACCATGCGCCATGACGAATCCAGTGGTGCCATGACGAATCCATCAGGGAGCATGTGGGATGCGCCATGACGAATCCAGTGGTGCCATGCGCCATGACGAATCCATCAGGGAGCATGTGGGAACCCAGTGCTTCATGCCCTGCATCACCTGACACACCTGTCACCCCATCCCATGAGGGGGGGGGAGTTACCCGGATTCCCCCCATTGATCTCAATTTATTTACTTTATTTATATACTGCTTTTCTCAGCCCTCAGGCGACTCAATTGAACATGGGATGCCTCCTGTGTTGCTGCAGCAGTGGCATTCGCTGGTTCACCTTCCTGTTTACCACAGAGCCCCACCAAAAGTGGTTGTGCATTGTGGAATTGGAGCCGGCGGGCTCCGTGGCAAAAGGGAAGGCGAACCAGCTCATCTCGTTCAATTTACCCCCATCTGATGTGGTTAACAGTCTGAAGCAAGCTTCAAATGACATCAGTATAGATGGGGCCCCAGTGTTTACATCCCCAAACAACATATTGTTGTTGGGTGTGATAATGATTTCCATTTGTCTTGAACAAGGCTTGCCAATGAATCTAATTTTGCCAGTGCCTAAATCAGTGACGGGCAGAGTTAGGACCAAAAATAAACAGACCACCTTGTTTCTTTATCTGTTTGCCACACACTTTTACCTCTCTTTCTTCCACTCACTTTATCCCATCTCTGCCAGGATAGGGTAGATCTCTCTTGTCAGAAACCCGAATTCTTGGCTTCAGGGGGGATTTGAGACATCAGTTGACCACTCATGTTCTATAACACTGTGTCTGAAGAAGTGGGTTTATATCTATGGAAGTTCACCATGTGAAAAAAACCAGTTAGTAGATCTTGCCACCCCCTCCCCCCCTCCCTCCCTTCTTTTTATGCATAAGAAAAGTGAATCTTGGAAACAGAGGGAGACAAATAATACCTGGAGCATTATTACAATGACTGGTTGATTCTCCCCTTATCTTAATGCTAAACAATTAGAGGAAATGAAATTTCTTTTGGACTAGCAGCATTGCAGAATGCATATAACAGAACATAGGCTGTTGGTAATCTTTGAGAGTTAGAAAATATATATATTTTTAATTAAGTCACTTCCTCCCCTTGCTTCAACTGTTAATCTTCATTATATTTTGTTTTGTTTTTTCTTGTCCTCCCACCTTTTCTCCCTTCATTCTTAATTTGTGGCTCTTATATTATTCATACTTCTCTTTTCCTGCTTCCCCACTTTCTCAGCAAAGGCTTAATGCATCCATTCTTTTGTTTCTGCCAATGCGTTCTCTTTCTTTCCTTTCAGTACTGTTTATTAATGATTCTGCTACTGAGGCTGTTGTTGTTGTTGTTGTTTCTGTGTTTAGTCAGAGGAACAGTACATTTCCTTTCCTTATCAGTTCTCCTCTTCTCCCCCTCCCCAATTCCCACCCCACTTTTGTGCAACATCTGAAGGGATGCTGGAATGATCTTTAGCCAGGATCTCCCTGGGGGTCTCTGTCCCAGGCTCCAAAGCTCCTCAAATGAGATGGAAAGAGACACCCTGGCAGCAGCTTGTCCTTAATGGCCAGATGGCCAGCACTATCATTAATACAATGTCAGGCATTGCTGCAGTCTTGCCTTGGCAACTGCTTGCCTGTGCTGGCATCTTCTCACACTCTTCCCACAGTAATGCCAGTCGCTCAAAACTCTCTTGGGAGCACACAATAAGGCGTGTGTGTAAAATGCAAGCACTGAGAAAAATAAGAGCCAGGTAAGAGTCACACCAAAATACCAACATATATTTGTTACATTGAAATATTGGTTTCCTAAACTTTTATAGTCTAACTAGGCACAGCTTTTCAGTAATTTTTAGCACTTGAGATGATGTAACATGATCCAGCATTTCCTTGCTGTTTCCTCCAAAAAATAGGCTTTTGCCTGCAGGAATGGAGGGAACTACTGTTTTTGTATGCCTTCTGTCTATAGTGACCCTATTTTTAGAAGAAATTTCACCTTGCCCTTCCTCTGAGGTTGAAAAAGTGTGGCTTGCCCAAGATCATCCAGTGGTTTTCATAGTCAAATAGAGGGTTTGAGCCATAGTCCAATGCTCACTATACCATGCAGGTTCTCATAGAGGGAAATGTTGAATCCATAACATTGGAACATAGATGTCTTTTATCTGACATTACCAAGGAGACACACGGGGGAAGAGGTAGTAGCCACAAATGCTCCATATCCCCAAAGAGAGAACTAGGTTGGTCCTTAAGGTGCCAAAGGATTCTCTTTATGATTTTACTGTAATGGACTAATATATATACTATGATATGACTTTTTCAGACTACAGCCCACTTGGTTAGATACATGATGCTTTATTTAGAGCCTCAGGTATATACATAGTGCATGTGGTATATATTGGTGTGGGATTAGAGACAGTGAAATTAGAGGCCATTGGGCATGCTGGCTAGGCAATAGTGCAAGGTGATTTCCATATTAGCAAGACAGCAAATCTTCTCTGGCCTTCTCTTCATGTAGAATATTTCTTTTAAAGTTGAGACTGAAACTTGGATTTATCACTCCATTGGTATGATGGCCACCACTATGGCTGGTGAATTCTGGGAGTAGTAGTAGTAGTAGTAGTAATAATAATAACAACTTCTTGCAGCCCGAGAATAAGAAATTAGAACAAATGCCATCAAAGCCAGAATTGAAAAGTCAATGACAGATCCCAAGTGTAGAATTTGCAAGGAAGCAGATGAAATGATGGATCACATCCTCAGCTGTTGCAAGAAGATCACATGGACAGACTACAAGCAGAGGCATAACACTATTGCTCAGATGATCCATTGGAACTTGTGTCACAAATATACCATCTCCCTTTAAAATAGAACTGGTAGGATCACAAGCCTGAAAAAGTTACAGAAACTGAACACATCAAACTACTCTGGGACTTCCGAATTCAGACTGACAGAGTTTTGGAGCACAATACTCATGACCTCACAATTGTGTTAAAAAACCCAGTATGGATCATCGATATTGCAAACCCAGTTGACAGCAGGATTGAAGAGAAACAACTGGAAAAGCGGACATGATATGAGGATTTAAAGATAGAACTGCAAAGACTCTGGCACAAGCCAGTAAAGGTGGTCCCAGTGGTGATCAGCACACTGGGTGCAGTGCCTAAAGACCTTGGCCTGCACTTAAACACAATCAGCGCTGACAAAATTACTGTCAGCTGCAAAAGGCCACCCTACTGGGATCTGCACGCATGATTTGCTAATACATCTATGGTGGGTAGATCAAAATTAGGGAGGGCTGGGAATGGGCTTGTGTAAATACAGATTATAGGGCCGGGACTGGGATAAAGTTCTGAGATTTAATCTGATGGTCAATTAGGGTTGGGCAATCATAGGCAGAGGCCTAAACATTTTCAAATGCGCATTTGAACATCCATGTTTTGAGGTCCCTATGGAAAGTAGACAGAATGGGTGCTAGTAGTTCAGGAACTAACTTTTCCAAGCTCTGATTAAAATATATGATATGGCTTACTGCTTGACATGTCTGTGGTGTCCAGACAGTTTCAAGCAGTGTCCTCAACATGACTCTTGTGTGAATCAATGCACTATAATGTAACATGGAAGCAGGACACAGAAGACAGCATGGTGATAGTTGTTTAGGCAAATTGTGAGGTTCTTTATATGTCATTGTCAAGACTTTTGAGCCACAGGGAAGATAGATCCAATGGTGCCTCACTATGACTTGCTGGACCTGATACATTGTAGTCATGGTGCAACAATTCAGACCATAAAGCATGCAGCCTGTTTCTCAGATGAAAAGATCAGTCATATGAAAGAGTTTACCTATGTTATGGCAAGGTGGTTGAGGAAAGAACAACAGCTTGGGGAGCTTGCAGGATTCCAGAAACACTACCCAATTGTAGCATTTAATACCACTTTAAATGCCATGATGACATCCTACAGAATCTTCAGATTTGTAGTCTGGTAAGATCTCCTGGTGGTACAGTGCGTTAAACCACTGAGCTGCTGAACTTGCTGACTGAAAGGTTGGTGGTTCAAATCTGGGGAGCCAGCTAAGCTCCAGCTGTTAGCCCCAGCTTTTGCCAACTAGCAGTTCAAAAATATGCAAATGTGAGGAGATCAATAGGTATCGCTTCTGCGGGAAGGTAACGGTGCTCCATGAAGTCATGCTGGCCACATGACCTTGGAGGCATCTACGGACAATGTCGGCCCTTCAGCTTAGAAATGGAGATGAGCACCACCCCTCAGAGCTGGACATGACTAGACTTAATGTCAGGGAAAACCTTTACCTTTACTAAGATCTTTCCATTCTCAGCTAGAGATTCTAATGCTGTAGTTCAGAGTAGACTAGGAGTCTTCCAAGTAATTCACTAAAAGACAAATCATAGTGAATGCAGTGTCAAATTGCTACAATTGTGTTTCACTCAGGTACTTTGAAAAATAAGAAGAAACTGTCAGGAATTGGTGGTGGGTGGTTTCTTTGCTACTGGGACAAAATGTTGATGAATAGCAATTGGGTAGTATTTAATTGAAAAAAAAACATGGCAGGCCTCTTATGATTAAATTATTGAATTGCTATTACATCACTCCTTCTGAATCTAATTGTGAGCTAGCAAACCAGTCTGCTGGTGGCAAAGCACATTTTATTCACAGGCAGTCCCCAAGTTACAAACATTCGACTTACAAATGGCTCATTGTTAAGAAGGGGAATGAGATAAGATAAATATACCCTTAGGAAGGCAAATTCACTCCTGTAAGAGTTATCATAGGGGAAATGTGCCTTCACCGAAGCTTTATCAACAATCCTTGTTTTAACAACAACCCAATTTTTTCAAACTCCAGTTCTCAAAGGGACCGAGAGTGAAGTGAATTTTTTTGAACAGAGGCACAGAAAGCAAAACAAACACCACAGGGGTGCATGCTATTCAAAGATTCTTTCTTTCTATCTATCTATCTATCTATCTATCATCTATCTATCTATCTATCCAATCCATCTATGGCTGGGAGTTATACTTTAAACTATACCTGTTCAAACTTACATACAAATTCAACTTAAGAACAAACCTAAAGTACCCATCTTGTTCACAACTTGGGGACTGCCCGTATATCATGACAGAAATGCTATTTATTCTTTTAAAAAGTGAAGTCTTTGAAGAAAAGCCAAGTGCTATATTTATATATTTCATGAATATATAAAATGTTGCCTCCTAGCTTACAGCAAGTAAATAATACTATGGCTTTGTTTTGGAATTCTTGAGCCCTGCAAAATTTAGCAGGACTTAGCAAAAATGTCTCCAGCATTTTTGAAGTTTTGATCTCAGAACTCTACGGTTTGGTGATAAGAACATAAACAATGATTAAAATTAAAATGGCTGGAAGAAAAGAAAGAAGGACATAAGGCGGGAAGGAGCAGGTGGTGAAGCCATTTATTCACAGGGAATTGGTAAACAATTGTAAGCAAACAGTTTTGGCACGAACACACATGTCTGAGTATGGCTTCATTAAACACAGTTTCTGCTTCAGATCATTAATTTATTTTAATTATGTGTCCACCAGTCAGTTTGCATGGCGCAAAGGCTTGTAAGAGAGATGGAATGTGGCAAGGAGAAAGCAGCTTCCCAATTGGTTAGCATGGAGGGCATTAATGCGCTTGGAATGCCCTCCGCGCATACCATTTGAAATGGCATCATCCACGCACCCCATCCATATGCCTGCAATTTCTTTTCATTTAATACACACAATAATGGATTCTGTGTCAGGCATTTCCTAAGGGATTAAATAATTACGAGCTGGGGTAATGGCCATCGGCTGTGCCTCATGCCTAGCTGGTCATTAATCCAGAACCTCCAGGGAAATCCTTGGCTTCAGTTGAGTTATTAATAAGGCTAGAATTTTCCTGCATTGTTAGTCAATGTTCTGTTTCTTGGATCTCACAATTCCGCTCACAGAGATGATTTTCTCTGTTTAGCGTATTGCCCTTTGATTTAAGAAAAGCTACATTCAATGTTTCCATGTTTAGTTTGAAAATATAAAGAATCCAGTGTGATATCAGTTGACGTCTGTTTTAGGGATGATAATTATATTGGTCACTGCCACTGAAGCTAATTTTAATGCAAATTGCTGGCCAGTAAATCATGAATGTGTCCACCACATTAGCTGAAAGGGATATGCAAAGTGGCAGTATAATCTGCCTGGAGAAGCACAGAAAATGTGCATATTCATCACTAGATAATGATGTGAGCCAGAGTATCGGGTATCGTCTCTCCCATAAAATGTGTGAGGTATGGCAGAGTGAGGAGGGAGTCTAGGGGAAAATGCTCGCATTTATATTTAGCATCACACAACTCCTTCTGTTTCTTTTCCGAACACTATAGAGATTGTGATGAATCTCTCCTGTTCTTTTCACGGTTCAAAAAGTTTTCATTTCACTTTAAGAAACATTTATCTTACATGTTTCTGTTGGGATGTTGCTGCAAATGGACATATACCATAAAAACCCCCAAATCTTTTTTTTTGGACTATAGCTCTCAGAATCTTCTAAACAGCATAAATTGTAAAAAAATAAAATTTAAAATTAGAAATATTTTCCAGGTTCTAAGAAAGTCACAGGATAAAACTAAATTGACTCCTCCCTCTATTAAGTTCCATGTTTCATACTCAAAGAAAGACAAATATGAAAAGAGGGTGACTGAAAGTACCAATAATCTATTAAAAGGAAAAGTTGACTTTCCTTTAGTGATAGATTTTTCTTTAGATAGTATTACTTCCAAATATAGGTATGCTCAGTATATTTTAATCCCGCGAGTGTTCATTTCAAAATCATTTCAGAGATGGTCACTATTGATTTGCAGGGTACATACTGTTTTGCTGTCTATTTTTTCTAGCTAATGAAGTGAATAATAAATCACTCCTGAGTTTAAACAATGCAATGAAGTACTGAGTTGCTTAAGCTTTGTCAGAAATGTTACATTTTTCATCCTTTAAGCTAATGAATACTTCAGTCAAAGTTTCCTCATTAATTATGAGAGCTACAAACCTGATTAAATTCTAAAATAGTGTCTGGCATTCAGTGCTATTGTTATATAATACAAATAATATATGACATACATGAGTTTCGTATAATCTGTACTATATAAACAAGGTTTGGCATTTCCCCCTTTACACTTCTTATATATTATGGTTGATTCTTGTGTAGTTTCTTCTATAGCAGCTCCATGTGATTCACCACAAACAACATTGTCAACAGATTTTCATATCTTATTGTCGAAGGCTTTCATGGCCAGAATCACTGGGTTGTTGTAGGTTTTTTGGGTTGTATGGTATAAAGGATTATTGTGACTTTCTAAATTGGTTTGACGAAAATGACATCGAGATCCAACAGCTAATCGACAAGAAAAGGAAAGCCTTCCAAACATGGCAGAGAGACATCAACTGTGCTGCTAAGAAAAAGATCTACGCCAGTGCAAAAGCTGAGGTCCAAAGAAGGACAAGAGAACTCAAGAACATCTGGTGGACAAAGAAGGCTGAAGAAATCCAACACCTAGCAGATACCCATAATGCTCAAGGATTTTTCAAAGCCACAAAGGTCATCTATGGGCCAAGAAACCATGGCATACAGCCTCTACGCTCATCAGACGGAACCAAACTCCTGAAGGACCAAAAGTCAATTGCACTACGTTGGAAAGAACACTACCAAAGCCTCCTAAACCGCAGCTCCAGTGTGGCCGAAGAGGTCCTCTCACAAATCCCGCAACAACAAACCAGGGATGAGCTTGCAGCACTGCCCTGTTTGGAAGAAGTCAGTAATGCCATCAGCCAACAAAAGAACAACAAAGCCAGCGGACCGGATGGGATCCCTGCAGAAATCTTTAAAGAGGGAGGACCTGCGCTGACACACCAACTCCACCAGCTCATAGAAAAAGTGTGGGTGACCGAGAAAATCCCAGCAGACTTCAAGGATGCCACCATCATCACCCTCTTCAAAAAAGGGGAAAGAACAGACTGCGGAAACTATCGAGGTATCTCCCTTCTAACCTCTGCTGGAAAAATCCTCGCAAGAATCCTTGCAAACCGCCTTCTGCCCCTCTCAGAAGACATCCTCCCAGAATCCCAGAACGGCTTCCGCCCCTCCAGAGGAACTGTGGACATGATCTTCACTGCACGACAACTCCAAGAAAAATGCAGGGAACAAAACCAACCTCTGTACATGGCATTCATCGACCTTGCAAAGGCATTCGACACAGTGAATCGCAGCGCTCTCTGGACCATCCTCCAAAAAATCGGGTGCCCAAGCAAATTTGTGAACATCCTGCGGCTCCTCCACGATGACATGATGGCAACAGTCTTGGACAGCAATGGCTCCCAAAGTGACCCATTTAAGGTGGAATCAGGTGTCAAACAGGGATGTGTTATTGCCCCAACTTTATTCTCCATCTTCATCGCCATGATACTACACCTTGTTGATGGGAAGCTTCCCACCGGAGTGGAAATCATCTATCGGACAGACGACAAGCTATTTAACCTCAGCAGACTGAAAGCCAAAACCAAGGTCACAACAACATCTGTTATAGAACTCCAGTATGCTGATGACAATGTCGTCTGTGCGCATACAGAAGAAGATCTACAAGCCACTCTCAACACCTTTGCAGAAGCATACACAAAGCTTGGCCTGTCACTGAACATCGAGAAAACCAAAGTGCTGCTCCAGCAGTCACCAGCCGCCCCCTCTCCAATGCCAGAGATACAGCTTAATGGTGTAACATTAGAAAATGTCGACCATTTCCGCTACCTTGGCAGCCACCTCTCCACCAAAGTCAACATCGACGCCGAAATACAACACCGCCTGAGCTCTGCAAGTGCAGCATTTTCCCGAATGAAGCAGAGAGTGTTTGAGGACCGGGACATCCGTAGGGATACTAAGGTGCTTGTCTATAAAGCTATTGTCCTCCCAACCCTGCTATATGCCTGTGAGACGTGGACTGTCTACAGACGTCACATGCAGCTCCTGGAACGATTCCATCAGCGCTGCCTCCGGAAAATCCTGCAAATCTCCTGGGAAGACAAGCGGACAAACGTCAGCGTGCTGGAGGAAGCAAAGACCACCAGCATTGAAGCAATGGTCCTCCAACATCAACTCCGCTGGACAGGCCACGTTGTCCGGATGCCTGACCACCGTCTCCCAAAGCAGTTGCTCTACTCCGAACTCAAGAATGGAAAACGGAATGTTGGTGGACAGGAAAAGAGATTTAAAGATGGGCTCAAAGCCAACCTTAAAAACTCTGGCATAGACACTGAGAACTGGGAGGCCCTGGCCCTTGAGCGCTCCAGCTGGAGGTCAGCTGTGACCAGCAGTGCTGCAGAATTCGAGGAGGCACGAGTGGAGGGTGAAAGAGAGAAACGTGCCAGGAGGAAGGCGCGTCAAGCCAACCCTGACCGGGACCGCCTTCCACCTGGAAACCAATGCCCTCACTGCGGAAGAAGATGCAGAGCAAGAATAGGGCTCCACAGCCACATGCGGACCCACAAGGAAACCCATGATGGAAGACCATCTTACTCGTCCAACGAGGGATCGCCTAAGTAAGTAAGTAAGTAAGTACTTTCTAAATCCACACACTCAGGGCAAACCCAAAAGTCTTCTGCCCGGGGGGGGGGGGGGGGTCTTTATTCATCCCACTGCTTACTAAATAAATGGTAAAAATGTTTATATAATCCCAAATGCTGCATACCAAAAATGTAAAAGATTATTAAATAAATTCAATTAAGTGTTTGGAGGCTGCTGAGACTTTGCCACCAATACACTTTTTCTGAGGTAAAGTTCTGTGATCACTGGCAACCACCACACTTAAAGGAATATTAAGCTTCTGGTTTAGCAAGAGGTTTTAAATAGCCTGTGTTGTGTTGGATTTGCACTCAGGGCTCTGAACTCTGAGGTAAAATAATGCAGAGATTCTTTTAAAATAAACGCTGCCACCATTCTTAAACTCTGTTTCACTAAACTGCTATTGAACTATTTCACATAGAGGCACTCTTGAGACAGTTGTTGTTTAACAAATAACAAAGTTGTTTATTTGTGAGAACTTTGACAAAACAGGCACTTAAGCTTAGCGGTTGCAATAATGAGTAAAAGCGTGTGGTTCCTGTAAAAATAGTTCAAGGCTTAGTTTCAGAACAATTCTCCTCTCCCTCAGGAATCTAGCAGATTTCCCTCTGACTAGACTTCCTTAAAACTGCAGACAGTCCCTTGGATCTGTCTTTACTCTAGACTAGCTATTCTCCCTAATAGCTATCTATCTTTACTAACTGACCAACTCCTGGCTTCTCTAACTCATCTTCTTCTAGCTCTCCTGAAACCTTGTCTCCACTCTTCAAACACCAGACCCTAACTGCTTCTTTAATCACCAAACCCTAACTGAACTCTTCAAACAACAGACCCTAACTGCTTCTTTAAACACGAAACCCTAACTGAGCTGTCAGATTTTAGAACGCACCTACTTCAAGGCTTTTTTCCTCTCCCTCCAGCTAAGCTCCGCCCACTCTCTCCCAGCCAATTGCACAGTTTCTCCACATTTCCCTCCAGGCTGCTCTTAAGCTCCGCCCCCTCTAGGAAGTGGGTACTTTAAGATGATTGCCTCCTTACACCATCTCATAAAATAGCTGCTGAACTTCCTGGGCCTAAAAAGGTAGGGAATTCATCACATTTGGCCATGTTCAAGAAGCATGGCCATACAACCCAAAAAGCCTACAACAACCTAATTTCTTATCTTAATTAGTAATGTATCCATTTTAGTAGTAATTACTGCAACTCAATAAACAAACCGTGCAAATTAGAAACATTATAACAGTACCTACACTTGAACAACACCAGCACCCCACTTCTGTAGTAATAAAACTGCTCTGGTTTTTTTTTTTTTTAAAAAAAACAGGCTGGATGACCTTCAGTTCATTCCTGGCTAGCTGAAGAAGATTAGACTAGATGTCCTTTGGGGTATCTTTCAACTCTAGTGAACTACAGACTATCTGGGAGTCCAGTAGAGGTTTTGAAGCAAGGCTCAATGGCTGTCTGTTGGGAAGGCTTTGACTGTATCTTTCTGCTTGGCTCAAGGGGGTTCAACTGAATGACCTTTGAGGATCTCTTCTATTTCTTTGCTTCCATTCCCACCATGGGCCCCTCCCCTGAGCTCTTACTCACCCTTGATCTCTTCCTCCTCTTCACCTTCCTCCCCCTCTGCACTGCTGTGGCTGGGCCAATGTTTTGACTATAGAGGGGGTGGTGGAAGGTGGATGACAAAGAGGAGGAGGATGGTGGAGCTTCGGGTTTGGGCTTGGTGTCTTCCAAGTGGCCAGTGTTGTCACTGTTATTCTCATTGCTGCATCCTCCTTCAGGACCAGCTGACATGCTCCCTCCAAGTACCTGCCAGGCAGCCTATGTCTGTGTGTGTGTGTGGAGCATTTTTCATGTGACTTACCTGTGGACTATAGGTGACACACTAGTGTGTCATGACACACAGCTTGGAAAACTCTGGTTTAGACATTGCACTCCTATTGATGTAGTGTAGAATCACATTTACTTTTTCAGCTGCCGCATCATACTATTAATACATGTACAGATTGTGGTCTACTAAGACTCCAAGGTCATTTCCACGTGTCCTGTTATCAAGCCAGGTATCCCTCATCCTATATTTGTGCATGACATTTTTTCTGCACAGGTGTAGTATCTTACATTTCTCTTTGTTGAAATTCATTTTGTTAGTTTTGGACCATGTCCCTAATACGTATGTTATGGACACTTTGAATTCTGATTTTGTCCTCTGGAATATTAGCTATCCCTTCCAATTTGAAATCATCTGCAAATTGGATGTGTGTGTGTGTGTTTAACTGCACATGGAAACAGAAAAACCGCTACCCTCAAGATTTGTGAATACCACATCTAGGAAAAAGCTGTTACTGTAATTATGTGTCTGCGAGCTGCGAGTAACATAGTATCCTCTTTAAAAATTTACAAAGTGTATACACTCAATACTGATCTCATGTGGCTGTTAAATAATACCTTTTGTAAAGGTTCTGCTCTTTATAAAGTATCGTGAAATGAGGTTTCTGGACTGAAGGACACAAATAGTTACTTCTGATCTAGCAAAATGAAATTAATTGTGTGATCCAAAGTTAATTTATCATAGGGTGGGCTTTGCTTTCCTTCTCTTCAATCAAGTTTGCTTGTAATAGCTGGGTAATGTAACTAAAGAAAGAAAGAAAGAAAGAAAGAAAGAGGATGTTATGTTGTTCAAGTAGTTGCTCATTTGCATGACTTTGGATTGAACCTGATGTGTGCATGTGAAGGTCAAATCAGTGGGTGCAGGCGGCTCTTGGAGTGTGAATCTAATCTCTCACCTCCCCCATTTTTTAAGCAGAATACTACCAACAGTCCCACCCAACATTTCCAGAGTTTATTGTGGCATAACTATACTTAAAAATAAAAATGTCTTGTCTCAGTCATTACAAGTGAGAGGGTTTAATATTCTATGGCATTTGAAGGGATCACAGTTTACCATTAGAGCAGACACATGAAATTGCTTTGGCGAAGCTCTCCCATATTTCCAAAGCTCTACTGAAAGGGCAGAAATAAGAGATGAGTTGTATCTGGCTCTTCCTCTTTAGTACTATTTATACTTCTTTACAACCAAACAAGCGATGGGAGCTAGATAATTTAGATGACCCCAGAGCTACACACTCCTTCATGTTGAGGTGTGGTTAATAACTGGGAAGCCCTCACCCTCTGTGGATAGAGATCCTCATTCCTACACCAGCCCCACCGTGCCCCAGTCTTCCCTGTTTGACATTGTAGCTCTGATATTGGAAAGAGGATGGCCGTGGATCTTTCTCTGAGGGCAAAGACTGGGGCCCTCCTTGAGATCACAGCTATCTGTGATTGGTATCTTGTCTTTCTCCCAACACAGGACCCAATGCATCTGACAACAAATCGAAACAAAGTACAGCTAAAATCTTTAATACTAGAGCTAAGAGAATTAAGTTAAATCAACAATTCTATAAAGAGTACACAGTTAAAACCCTTTAACATACATTTTAAATTTATCAAAAAAAGATAATTAATGGTACCACATTAAAACCATCTTCTGCTCCATGAATTAAGAGCCAAGGCTCTGCCTAAATATTAAAAAGCTCTTTGCCTGCTGGTAGATTTCTTCTCTGACTTCTTGTGGGACAGGGAGACCCCATCTCCTGGATCAGACTGATAATGTTGCTAGTATTTTAACTCTTTCAACCATAAATTCCTTCCATTAATCTTAAATGTGTTGGTTTTTGGTATCTCTGCCCAGTCCTCCTGAAAAGGGGATCTGAAATATCATTTGGTAGTAATAATAAAAAGCACTTCTTCTTTGAAAAAAGGAAATAAAATGATGTGTTTGATTATTACAGCTGGAATCATGACCTTTCCTTATGGGATTGTTAAAATGAGTGTCTCACTGGAGACAAGGTTGCTGATTAGCTGTGCCTGGGAAGTGATATGACAGCAAGTAAGCAGATCTTGATCCCGTAAGCTGTGGAAGGAAAAATGAGTGGAAAAAAAAACCCCAGGAGAGATTGAGAGGGAGACCAAAAATATCCTGAAACTGCAATAGTTGGGCATGGATTCCGGAAATGCAGGGACAGGAGGAGTGTAGCTTAATACAGTGTTTATGTTTAGACCAAGTGCCAATATGCATTAGCAGTTTATCTTGGAATAGTTATGTCTGGCTCACATGTGCAACACACAACACTCTTCTCAACACAGTGCCCTGACTCCTGATAATACTTCTCCCTTAGTATTCTAGTCTCCTGCCCAACTATTTTTAGAATTACTTATTTTCAGTGGTATGAGAAGTTGTACTACTCATAGAAGTTGCACTACTCGTAGAAGTTGCACTACTCTACCTGGCTACCTGCTGACACTGTCTCTTCTATCCAACTATTAAAGGAATCAAATGTCTCTGATTTTGACTCTGTAGCCTGTCATGCTATGTGGCAGGGAAATTGGCCCACACCTCCTATGTGGTTGCCGGCCTTTGGGGTGTGGGCACATCATTCCTCGTCATGTTATCTGCAACAAACACAATTAACATAATCATCAACAACAATAACAGTTTGTGTTAGGGAAGTCTGCTGCCCTTCTCTTTCCTATCAAAGTAATGAAAGACCCACAGTTAACAGCAAGCTGTGTTATTCGCAATCTGTTTGACTAATTTCCAGAGAGAGGGAGGAAAGGAACAGTTGCCAGTTATGTGGGGCTGAGGAGGGTTCAGTAGCCTCAATGTAGGCCCTTCATTTGCCTCCTGGCTCTGGCTGTGTGATCAGTATGGCCGTTAGTGGAGACAATGCCGGGAGAGCAGATGCAGACCCACAAACTGGGAAGGATGAAAAGAGATGGGGGCGGTGGGGCAGGGGGAGAACTCTGTTTATTCCAGTCAGCTCTAAAAATCCAGAAGCATTGGGGTGGGGGTGGACAAAATGACCTCTTCGACATCCAATTAAATCTTCTAATTAAACTAAAGGCACACATATTCTCCTTTTTTCCTCCTTCTCCCTCTAAGCTTTGTGGAGAAGGAGGAATGCTGATTCAAGAGGTGGTCTTCCTGCCCCACATATATCTATTCTAGATACCATGTATAATTCATTCTATGTGCTATATGTCCTTTTAAAAGGAAAATTTTGGGTGACAGAGTAATGGATGCAACTTGCATTTCAACGATCACTTCATGTGACAGATAATAACAGGAAAAAAATTAAAAAGTGAAGCTTATGGGCCATAGGGAAAGGAAATAAGTACAGTTGCATAATATATGCAGGTTGAATATCCCTTATCAGAAAACCTTGGGACCAGGACTGTTTTGAGTTTTGGAATCCCTGTATTTACATATACATATGTAATGTGTATATATATGAAATTATCTGTATTTACACACACACACACACACATATAGGACATAAGTCTGAACTGAAATTTGTTTGTTGTTGTTTTTTTGTTTGTTAAAACTGTTTATTTTGATTATGGTACATAACAGAAAAGCAAAGCAAATCATGGCAGATATAATCAGGTACCAATATTTTTCACGTGTACATGCCTATCTACCTTATTCAGTCAATCTGTTAGTTTTGTCATTAAGTACAAATTATTATCATGTACATATCTTAATACACATAGACTTGCTATTTCTGCCTGTTTTCAACTGCTTTCCGTCAGAGCTTTGTATTAAATTATTCCAACATTCAGAAAATCATCACATGGCATTTTACACACATACCACAGACCTTACACTCATCCCAAACCCCCTATCCTAAACAAAATAAACCCTCATCCCCACACCCGTGCACCCTTCACCATGACTTCCCACACCAAAACACTGTGAAGCCTTTAAGCCTATTTATCTATCCTTATTCATGGTAAACCTAAATTCCTAATGGAGCTCCTCTATATTACTGACTCTCTATTCAGATATTTGTTTGTTTTCTATATAATCCATACACATAGCCTAAAGGTATATCAAATAATGTTGTGCATAAGACGCGAAACAATGGCTTCAAACTACAAGAAAGGAGATTCCATAAGAACATGAGGAAGAACTTCCTGACTGTGAGAGCCGTTCAGCAGTGGAACTCTCTGCCCCAGAGTGTGGTGGAGGCTCCTTCTTTGGAAGCTTTTAAACAGAGGCTGGATGGCCATCCGTCAGGGGTGATTTGAATGCAATATTCCAGCTTCTTGGCAGGGGGTTGGACTGGATGGCCCATGAGGTCTCTTCCAACTCTTTGATTCTATGATTCTAAGACAAAATTTGGGTCCATCGAATTAGAAGAAAGCAAAGGTGTCAGCTGTCTATGTGGATAATTTTTGATTTTGGAATATTTTGGATTTCAGAATTCTGGATAAGAGATGCTCAAACTGTACATGGGAATCAGTCCCACTGAAGGCAGTGGACTTTACTCATGCCCAGATGCTCTCTCTGAGATCCCCCCCCCCCATTGTACATTGCTCTGTTTCTTTCCAATGTAAGTTGTGAAATCATAGATTTGTTATGTTATTGTTTAATTTTTGATAATGTGCTATTACTTTTGATATAGATGTAGTTATGTTTTGGGTCTGGGTGGGTTGGGTTATTTTGACCTGGTTTAGTTTTTACAGCAGTGGATGTTTGCTGATATTTGTTCTTAACCACCCTGAATCCTCTCTGGGAGATAGGGCGGGATATAAAGTATTGTTGTTGTTGTTGTTGTTGTTGTTGTTGTTATTATTATTATTATTATTACATTTAGAGAACAAACTAATTATGATGAGGTAGCAACATATATTTTTTCATTTATTTGACTCATTCTTATACAAAATATGTTCGTGCTTATCCTTTGTCACATGGAAAGGACTTCATGAATGAAAACATAGCTTTAAAAGTTAATTTGGGGGATTGCAACTCAAAAACTCCTTTCAGATTGAGGTGCAACTCCAATTCTGGACATCATATTTCATGAATATAGACAAACTAGACCATATCTAAAGAAAAGTAGCAAATATGATCTACATCTTGGATACCAAGCCCTATGACGAAACGTTTGATGAGCTGGATATGTTTAACTTAGAATAAGAAGACCAAAAGATGATAGCCATCTTTAATTATGTGAAGAGATGTCATGAAGAAGAGTAAGTTTGTTTTTGATGCTCCAGAGACACGGTCTGTGTTTTTCTGCATGGCATGGGATTAGATTGGATGCTCTTTGTGGTCTATTTCAACTATATGATTCTAGAACACATAAACATAACGAGCAATGTCCTGATAGCAAGAGCTGTTCAATAATGGAAGAGATATTGCCTCAGAGGGAAATGGGTTTTAAAAAGAAGTCTTTAAAGAGATGTTAGTTGGCCTTTTAAAAAGATAACATCCAGGTGTTCCTGGATGAATAGATGCCCATTGAGGTCCCTTTCAACTCTCTGAAGCCTAGTTCATTTCTGGTGTTAAAATTCAATTAAGAGACATTTCTGGAAGAAGTGGAGCACAGCAAGTTCAAATGGTGCAACCTTGCTAGATTTCACTCCTTTGTCCCTGGCACACACCATTTTCATATGAAATTTTGACACTGCCATGAAAATATACTAGATGCCATTGGGTAAGTTATATTCTCCTAGCCTCATAGGAAGGCAATAGCAACCCCCCTCTGAACAAATCGTGCTAAAAACACCCATGATAGGTTCTTAGGGTTGCCATAAGTCAGAACTGACTTGAAGGTACACACCAACAAAAATGTATCAGAAGTCCCACACATTTAGAACTGAACTGGTACCTGGAAAAGTGGAGACCGCCTCCAAGCACATTAGTATAAGCGGCAGTCAAGTCCATGTGCCTTCTCGGTGGTGGCCCCTCGACTCTGGAACTCCCTTCCACTGGAGATCAGAACTACCCCTTCTATCTTAACATTCAGGAAACAGGTGAAAACTTGGCTTTGGGGATTGGCATTCGACGAATGAGCCATGATCCTGTGATATGGATGGATGATGACGAATAATGATTTTTGATGATGACTGACCACTGTAATTATATGATTGTATTTTGCTATTTTAATGTTTTAGTGTGATTTAGAATATGATGTTTTAATGACTGTCTGTAATATTGATGTTGGAAACCGGCCTGAGTCCCTCGAACGGAGGTGAGTCAAAACTGCTAAATAAATAAAATAAATAAATGTGAAGACATTTTGCAGCCTGAAACAGAGCAAGAAATGGTGCACCCTTCCCCAAGTCAGGCATGCATAGTAACCAAAAGATTCCCAATTGGATCCCATTTTGGAAGAACGGTAGTATATAACTAAACCAAAGAAATAAGTAAGAGCAGCCAAGTTACTTTGGCACCTGCTGCAGAATATTCCATATTTCTCTTTCCTATAGTAAAAACACAATAACAGTCATTACAAAAAATGTGAGATTGCTATCCTTTTGTAACCCCAGAAGTGTATTGCCAAGAGCAGACACTCATACTACTTTATTGTGCTTCAAGCTCTGACGACAAACTCTTCAAAATCAAGCTTGAAAGAGGGCCTAAGGCAGATGTCACATTTGAAGATACTCTGTGCTCCACTACTAGGACTTTGCACACTACCTTTCAGTGGGGATCAACACTCCACATTTCACCATCTCTCTTTTCCTGTTTTGAAACATAAAAATCTGAAAATACAGACATTGCTGAGAACTCTTCAAACAAGATTCTCCAAAGATGGCAGGACAGTCAGAAATCAAAAGCAAAAATTGTTCAGAGGCATTCTGGGAAAATGAAAAGATTGGCAGTTGCAGGAAAATGAGGTGTTGTTGACTAGTGATTCTTTGGCAGAATGTGGGGCAGTTATCTTTGAATTAAAATACTCAGGAACTCCCGGACAGCATATGAGATTCAATCACCCTGGCATTTGCTCCCTAATGCCAAATGGCTGGTGCTGAACCTGCTTAAGAATCCATTAACTGTGCACAGATTTGGTGCAAAAGTGCCTCTAAGCTCTCCCACAAAGGCCAACAGAAGTCTGCTAAGAACAACATTTATTTATTTATGTGTTGCTGCTAAGAGATTTACGATCATTCTTGATTATTGACGGACCTTTCCCGATATTCTTGCACTTTAAGAACTTAAGAACTTCAAGAATTGGCACTTTAAGACCTGGACTTTAAGAACTGGCTATATCGATACCACCATCCGAATCGCCGCTACCCATGTGGCCCCCTACCCCCCTTTGGATACTGTTTACGCTGCTCTGGTGTGGTGGAGGGGGCGGAAGAAGAGGTGGCCCGGAGCCTGGGATTGAGAGTGTGGTGGGGAGGGGGGAGGAGGGGGAGGGGGGATGCTGGCAAGAACTAATAAGCTTAACAACAAGCATAGGAGAAAATACTCTTATGGCTCATAACTGCGGCATGGAGGGAGGGAGATGTTCCACTAGCCGAGGGGCCCCCATAGAGGTCGTGGTGGGAAGGAGGAGATGCGGGAGAAGGAGACCACGAATTCGGCCTAATTCGGACCGCTTTCCCAAATTAACTACTCCCAATAGGTCTCCTAAGGGAATTTGGTGTAACCAGGTGAGCGGGCCCTCTGGCTTGAAGGTGGTGTTGTTGAACGCCAGGTCTGTCAACGGAAAAACAACTTGGATTCAGGACTTAATCCTGGAGGAGCGGGCAGATCTGGCGTGCATCACGGAGACCTGGCTGGATGAGGCGGGGGGCGTAAATCTCTCCCAGCTTTGTCCTCCAGGTTTCTCCGTGCAACACCAACCTAGAGCCGGAGGACGGGGAGGCGGGGTTGCAGTGGTCTACAGGGATTCCATCCATCTAACCAGGAGCCCCATCCCGCAGACCACAAATTTCGAATGCGTCCACTTGAGGGTGGGTGACCGGGACAGAATAGGGATTCTGCTAGTGTACCGTCCACCTCGCTGCACTACAGTCTCCCTACCTGAGCTAGCGGGGGTGGTCTCGAGCCTGGCTGTGGAGTCCCAACGGCTCCTTGTGCTGGGGGACTTCAACATCCATGCCGAGGCAACCCTCACAGGTGCGGCTCAGGACTTCATGTCTGCCATGGCAACCATGGGGCTGTCCCAACAAATAACTGGCCCCACCCACTGTGCTGGACACACATTGGACTTGGTTTTCTGTCAGGGATGGGAGCAGGGTGGCGGTGTGGAGGAGTTGTCCATCTCTCCGTTGCCATGGACCGACCACTTCCTGATTAGATTTAGGCTCACTGCACCCCCTACCCTCCGCAAGGGTGGAGGACCCATTAAGATGGTCCGCCCCAGGAGGCTTATGGATCCGGACGGATTCCTGATGGCTCTTGGGGAGTTTCCCGCCACCGCGGTAGGTGATAATGTCGAGGCCTTGGTCGCTCTCTGGAATGGGGAGATGACCAGGGCTATTGACAAGATCGCTCCGGAACGTCCCCTCTCAAGTAACCGAGCTAAACCAGCTCCTTGGTTCACTGAGGAGCTGGCAGCGATGAAGCGAAGGAAGAGGGTTCTAGAGAGCGTGTGGCGATCGGACCCAAACGAGTCAAACCGAACACGGTTTGTGTCCTTTTTGAGGGCATATGCCGCGGCAATAAAAGCCGCAAAGAAAACTTTCTTTGCGGCCACTATTGCGTCTGCAAAAAACCGTCCGGCGGAGTTGTCCCGGGTTGTCAGAGGTCTTTTAACTCCTCCCACGGGTGGGAGCCCTGACAACTCGGCAGCGCGCTGTGAAGCATTTGCTCGGTTCTTTGCAGACAAAGTCGCTTTGATCCGCTCTGAGCTGGACGCCACCTTAGATGCAGTCTCCGTGGATGTGACACAAGCACCTGCTTGTCAGTTTTTGTTGGATTCTTTTCAGTTTGTGAAACCCGAGGATGTGGACAAGATACTTGGAGGAATGAGGCCCACCACGTCCATCCTAGACCCCTGCCCATCCTGGCTTCTTAAGGAGGCCAGAGGGGGATTGGCCCAGTGGGTAACGGTGGTGGTTAATGCCTCCCTTCGGGAGGGCAAGATTCCAGCGAGCCTAAAACAGGCTATTATAAAGCCGCTGTTGAAGAAACCATCACTTGACCCCACTAAATTGGACAACTTTCGGCCTGTTTCCAATCTCCCCTTTTTGGGCAAAGTCATGGAAAGCGTGGTGGCCTCACAACTCCAGGTATTCTTGGGAGACACGGATTATCTGGATCCGGCACAGTCTGGTTTCAGACCGGGACATGGTACCGAGACGGTCTTGGTCGCCTTAGTGGATGATCTGCGCCGGGAGCTAGACAGGGGGAGTGTGTCCCTGTTGGTGCTCCTGGACCTCTCAGCGGCCTTCGATACCGTCGACCACGGTATTCTTCTGGGGCGCCTTGCAGGGATGGGCCTTGGGGGCACTGCTCTGCAGTGGCTCCGGTCATTCCTGGAGGGTCGCACTCAGAAGGTGTTACTGGGGGACTCCTGTTCAACGCCGCAGCCGTTGACCTGTGGCGTTCCTCAGGGTTCCATCTTGTCCCCCTTGTTGTTTAACATCTACATGAAGCCGCTGGGTGAGATCATCCGGAGTTTCGGGGTGCGGTGTCACCTGTACGCAGATGACGTCCAACTCTGTCACTCCTTCCCACCTGCTACTAAGGAGGCCGTCGAAGTCCTGAACCGGTGCCTGGCCGCTGTAATGGTCTGGATGAGGGCGAACAAACTGAAACTAAATCCAGACAAGACAGAGGTACTCCTGGTCAGTCGCAAGGCCGAACAGGGTATAGGGTTACAGCCTGTGCTGGACGGGGTCGCACTCCCCTTGAAGGCGCAGGTTCGCAGCTTGGGTGTGACCCTGGACTCATCGCTGAGCCTGGAGCCCCAGGTTTCAGCGGTGACCAGGGGAGCATTTGCACAGCTCAGGCTCGTGCGCCAGCTGCGCCCGTATCTTGGGAAGTCTGACTTGGCCACGGTGGTACACGCTTTGGTCACATCCCGCCTCGACTACTGCAACGCTCTCTACGTGGGGCTGCCCTTGAAGACGGCCCGGAAGCTTCAGCTAGTCCAGCGCGCGGCAGCCATGTTGTTAACGGGAGCTGGACGCAGAGAGCATACAACGCCTCTGCTGTCCCAACTCCACTGGCTGCCGATTTGCTACCGGGCCCAATTTAAGGTGCTGGTTTTATCCTACAAAGCCCTAAACGGTTCCGGCCCAAAATACCTTGCAAACCGCATCTCGGCCTACGAGCCCACGAGGGCCTTGAGATCATCCGGGGAGGCCCTTCTCTCGGTCCCGCCCGCCTCACAGGCACGTCTGGCGGGGACGAGGGAGCGGGCCTTCTCGGTGGTGGCCCCCCGGCTGTGGAACACTCTCCCTGCTGAAGTTAGACAGGCGCCCTCCTTGATGGCCTTCCGTAGGGGCCTAAAAACATGGCTCTTCGAGCAGGCCTTCAATTGAGTATAGTTAATTGACACTGGAATGAATTAGGACTACGAATTTTGGCTATGACCCCAGGACTTGACGAAGCGGATTTTAGTATAAGTATATGTTGTGTTGTATTTGTCTGGTTTGTATGTCTAGACTCGCTGTACACTGTCTTCTTTGTTATTGTTCACCGCCCCGAGTCGCCTTCGGGCTGAGAGGGGCGGTCAATAAGTGCAATAAATAAATAAATAAATAATAAATAAATAAATAAATTATAACACCTTTCCCGCCAAAGGGCAAAACATCAAACACACACAATAAAAGACAAGGTGGGACCAGGGACATTGTAATTACAGGATTTGATATAAAGAGAAAAAAATCTATTTTTTTTACTATAAAGAAAATAATAAATATATGAGATACAGTTTAGAGAAAATGAAGAGTGCATATAAGTGAATATGTTGCAGCCAGAGATAGCAATGATGTATTCTTTGCCTTTGTCTTGCATCTTTAAAAAATTATATTGTCTATTATTTCTTGTAATTTTAAGTATTAAGTTTGATTTTAAAACATACATACATACATACATATATATATATATATATATGACAAAGAAAACAAAACATAAAGCTAGAAATATAAATAAAATTCTGAGCATTCCATCAGCTATTATCCATCTCAACAACCTCAGATATTAATTAATTAATGTCATTGATTTTCAAACTGGACTTGAACCGAGAATGCTTCAGACAGTCTTGTGATTGCTTTCTTTAAATATATATATATTGTTGTGAGCCTTCAAGTTCCTTCTGACTTATGGTGAGCTCACAGTAAATTTATCACAGGGTTTTTGTGACAAGATTTCTTTAGAGGTGGTTTGTCATTGTTCTCCTCTGAGGCTGAAGGATTGTGGCTTGCCCAAGCTTGCCCAGTGGGTTTCCATGCTTGAGCCGGGATTTGAACCCTAAGTTAAATAGTCCAATGCTCAAACCACTGAAACACTCTGGCTCAGAGACCTGACTCCACTAGAAAGGAAGAATGGAGGGAAAAAAACAAAGTAAACAAAGTAAATGAAGAAATGAAACCACATGGAAGCTTAGTTGCTATTTTTCCTTTAATATCATTCAAAAAGAGTTGCAAAGAATTGCAGAGTGAGTGAACACAATTTCCATCAATTGCCTTTTGTAATGATTTGTTATTAATTTCACTGCTTTGTAATAAGACTGTCATTATGAATGTTAACTATGGGCTGCAGAAATCAGTGGGAGTTCCCCCTCAATTTCCTTTGGCATTGGATCAAAGCAAAGGGAGATTTTAATGCTGCCTTCAACATGCTGTGTATCAGACCCCCTTTTTATACATTAAGAAGTAAACTGATTGCTCCGTGGGCAAAATTGATCTAGCTATGGCAGTTAACTAGTAATTGGTGGAAGTTGTGTGGGCATACTATGGCTAAGCCCCATTATGTGCCATCAAATTCATATTAAGATGGCACAGTGCTTTCCAGACTTCACAAGATATGTTATCTTCAGAATTCACAGGATGGAAAACAAAATTATTAAGACAATCAAATGGGAAAAGCTAGAGTTCAATTCCTTGTTATTTAAGACAAACTGGTCATGCAACTATTAAGGAAGAACAATAACAAATGTGGAAATTTAAAACATATCATTGAAGCTGTAAATGGTATAGAACTGGAGAAAGTTACTCAGGGACCTACAAGTCTTGGAATCTCTTAATACTGTCCAGGAATCTGGTAACTGTGGTCTGAAAATGTAATGTCATCCATTTCAAACTGGATGTTTTCTACAGTCTGTAGTTGTACAATGAAACCTCTTTTACAAGGCAGGCTGTGTTAGTTTATCAAAGTTTAAGTCAGATTTGGGGATGACTGCTGGAAGAGTTTAATAAGCAGACATGGTGGGCATTTAGTCATCACCAAAGAATAGGAAATGCAGGGATAAGAAAAGACAATTTTGACAATAAGGGATCTTCCTGAATGGATGCCTGGAGGAGGTAATGGGCTGGATGTGGGGGGAAAAACTGAAACTGAATCCAGATAAGACAGAGGTGCTTGTCATCAAGGGTCCTAGCCTGAGGATGGAGGTGTGTCAACTAGTTCTGGACAGGGTTACACTCCCCTGAAAGGCTTGGGAGTGCTCCTGGATCCATCTTTCTAAATGTCAGTCCTGATAGATGTGTGTTAGGAGTGCTTGCTGCCAGCTTCAGCTGATATGCCAGCTATGCCCCTTCCTACTGTTGGAGAACTTAAAGATGATATAGTGCACGTGCAGGTAAACTCAAAGTTGGACTTCTGAAATGCGTTTTACATTGGGTTGCCTCTTTATCTAGTTTGGAAACTCTAATTAGTTCAAAACATAGCCAGACTAGTTACAGGAACATCCAGGGGTCAGCATATTACACCCATATTATAGTCACTCTGCTGGCTGCCATTTAGTTTCTGAGCAAAGAACAAAGTGTTCAATGTGTTGTTTTTGACATTTAAAGCCCTATGTGGTTTGGGTTCAGGTTACCTACAGGATCACCTTCTCCCTCACAATTTGCCCCATACATGTAGGTTTGGAGGCGGCGGGAGGCTACTCCAGCCAGTCAGAACAATCTGGCAACTGTCACCCAGAGGACCTTTTCATTGACTGCCCCAGGACTGTGGAATGGCCTTCTGGAAGAAACTTGACAGCTAAATCAGCTGTCAGTATTCAAAACTAAATTGAAGATATCTCTTCCAGCAGGTCTATACAGTCAATTTTAAATTGGGAATTTTGACTTGCATTTCATCAGTGAACTTTAATTTACATTTTAACTGTTTTTCTCCTGTTTAATATTCTAATTTTATCTTTCTGTTTTAACCCTGTTGTACCTCGTCTCAAGCCACAAGGAGAGATGGCTAATACATTTATTGTCATTGTCACAGTTACTATTACTATTTTACTTGAATGTACTTGATAATAAGCATTGCAGTGCTGTGAGTGCCAGTAGAGTGAAACAGATGGGTTTTCTCTGAGTGATGATCTGCGAACTGGAAGTTATCCTAATTTAAAATAGGGATAGGAAATATTTGGCCTTCCAGATGTTGTTTAATTGCTACTACAATCAGTCCTAGCTAATGATAAAATCTGATACCTATTCCGGAGAACCTTGCTTGAACATGTTACAATACAAGGCAACACATGGTATGTTTTAATGCTATCTTTACAAGGCCATAGAGCTGCTGAAAGGTGCCATGTTAAAGGTTTGCCATTGATCTTCATGGAAAAGGAATGAAAAAATTGTGTTATGTTTAGATTGCTGGAAGATCTTGGATGAACTGTAGAAGAACACCAATTAGTCTCCATTTTCTTCAACTAAGGCTTGAAAGCTGAAAATGTAATTCAGCATAGCTTGTGTGTTCATTTTAGCCCTACAGCTTGTCATAATAAATTATGAGAAATGACAAGGGAATTAGGAAGTTGCAAATCAGACTTTAATGGAGATCTTAAGTGAAGACAAAGCACAGCCAGCTAGAGCTGACACTTGCCAAATTCCAGCTGGCTTGAAGGGCAATTATTTTCATGTCTCCTCCTTTGGCCGAAATGCTTCTTTTTATTTCTTCTTTCATTCTTTTTCTGAATCACCTCAATCCCAACACGCTAAGGGAATATGTTAACTTTAATCTGTATCTTGTTTCTGGAGCATGGTTATGTGTTTCCAGACATTTCCAAAGATTTTTCCTCTACCGTTTTGGAAGAACAGGGGAAATCACAGTTAGACATTGAGCATAACAAAAGGCAAACACATGCAAAGATCAAAGGCTGGGTTCTTCAGCTTGAACTTGAAAAGACATGGACAAGCCATGGCCACCATGTGCCTGTCTTTTCTCTTGCAATGGATCACACCTCCTAAGGGAAGCCAAATTACTAGAGAATTTGTCCTGATCATGCTCCAAATAGGAAATACTTCAAATTACTAAATTAATTTCACTCTCACACACATACAAAGACAAAACCAAAAGCAATGCATCTGGGACTGTAGCCATTTGCCCAGGAATGCCCTGAAAGATTATACTTTGAAAGTTTTGCACATGAAAATACCTATCAGGATGTCCACCATTCTGTAATGTATTTGATGTTTGTCATAATATGAATACAAGGTGGTTCAGAAAAACTTTGTTCTTCTCAGCAATACATCACCAAACTACAGATACAAGCTAGGATTCTTTGTTCATTTTACCACTAGCATTTACATTTTTTCTAGAGTTACACAGTGACAGAAAGACAAATCAGATAAATCTGTGAGTTCTGAACACCCTTTTTCTCCACCGCTATGCTTACTTCCCTGCTGCATTGTTTTGCCACCTCCTACAACAGCTAGAGTGCACCAACAGGCTTCGAAGCACAGGTCAATAACTTACATGATGAAACATACAATGCGAGCTCTGCATGTGGATCTTAGTGACGTATGGTTCACCTGTTCATCACAACCAGGACTCACTACTGCACTGTGATGGAAAACATAGGGTGAACCCGAGAAGCATCTGACTATGTCCCCATAACCAGATGCTGACCAAGGAAATCTGTCAAGATCTGCTGTGGTCTTCCATAAGACTCAGTGGATTATCTGAATAATCAGTCTGCATTTAGTAATGAGAACATAGCTTGATGATTCTGCAATACATGTAGGTCTTCAGTAGCAAAGGAATGGTTGTGGTGATGGGTATTATCACAGTATGATGGTGGATAGCTCTCATTATTGAAGAGCATGGAAGATAATACCAACATCTAATTGACTCCTGTAAGAGATATACTGTCATAACATGGACCGGATGCTAGCCATCTGTGTAAAATACAAATCTTTGTGCAGGATCAGCCCAAAAACCTTGTGCTGCCTGAGAAAACAAACTAGATGATATTTCTTCTCTATATTTCATATACAAAAATGATTGAAGTGCCAGTTCAATCTTACTGTAGTTTATAGGCTACAGGAGCAGGCTACTTGCTAGACACTTCAATGTCTTCCAAAACCTTCCCCAGTCTCTGTGGAAGCTGCCTCATCCTACCAATTTTGATTCCAATTTTAAAAATTATTTCTATTACATTTTCAAGCTATGTATAGTTTGCAACATTTTAAAAAGTTTAATAAAAACCCACAATTCCATGAAACAAAAAAAAAATCAGTATCATAAGCAATGGGATGCAATATGCCTTGTTGGCTAAACATGACCTGTGGACCACAGGTTGCCTATATGTAGGTTAGATAAACACCTGTCAAGCCTGGTTTAGGTTTAGTGATTTCTGCCACACTACTGGGTTTGGACAAAGACTCCGAGTTCTGACCTTTCAGTGACTTCCAACCTTGTGATTCTATTATTAGATAATGGTCAGCCTCCTACAGGGTCAACTCTTGCATGATTCTTTGTTGCCCTTTGAAGAATCGATCTGTCATATAATTTGATGCTGTCATAAGTAAAGAGCATGTGCAGATTTATTATTCGGTAGCTCTGTTATCAGCTGGCAGAGACATTTCACATTAAATTTATAGACATAGTGGTTTTAGCTGCAGTAGCTCTTCATAAATTATGTAGGTCTTTCCTTGGAGAGCAAGCTTATTAATCTCAACAGAGAACAAGAAAAATGTATGATATAATGGTCCTAGATGAGCAATTGTGTGAAACCCAAGCTTAGATAATTAAGAAACTGATGAAATAATGTTAGTGCTCACTGTTCACATTCAATATTAAAGTTAATCACTTCACAGGAGCATTTAAAACTTTTTCAGAGTATGCCAGCTTCATTGTTTCTTAAGGACAGAAATATATATAGTGCTTGGCAGCAGGCTGTTAAAAATGAAATAACATGACTGTGTCAAGTTCTTTACTTGATATCACAGGTATGGAGAACCTTTTGCCCTCTGGCTGTTCTGGAAGAAACCCTAATAAAAACAGGTAATGGTTGTGAAAAATGGGAGCTAAAGTCCAAAATATCTGGAGAGACAAGTGTTGCCCTCCTTGCTGTATCATGATTGTATCACATTATGTGCTTCATTGTTTTATGTCTTTAATCCTATTGATTTAAGGTGAAAGCAGAAGAATGTGCAATTAGATTATTGTTGATCCAATACCTTATACTCTGTACTCCAGAGGTAGTGTTTGACCCCAAATTTTGCAAATCAGTTTTGATGATTGAGTACTGAAAAAGATGACTTTTTGTGTTAGTTCTGAACACAATGAGGTTAGATAATGTTTCTTCCCTTATAGTCGTTCTCTTTAGCAACCCTCAGTAATCCACTGGATTTGGGCACAAAGAGAGAACAAAGAAAATTTGCATTTCATTACTGAGAACAAAAATAGAGCATTTGCTTCAAAATGCATGTCTAGACATTCATAGTTATACATGAGAAATTGCATAAGAATGTTGACAGTGATGCATCAAGATCTACATTCTTACCGGGTAATGGATAAGAACATTCAAGGCAACCTGAAAGAGACAACTGAATGAGAAGAAAATAAGAGACAGAAACAGAGATTTACAGTTGTTCATAGCTCCAGAATTGTCTATTAGTAATAATTTATGTTTTTATATAGCTCAAAAGTTTTTATTTTTACAATCATATTGCAGAAATTACATTTTTCATCAAGATCAAATACAATGTTAGTATGATTGCTTCCCCTCCCCCTCCTCCAAAATCTACACATAAACAAATATACTTCTGAACATGACCTATAATAATTGTTTCCCATTATACTATTCTCCCTTTCCACCCCTCCCATTATAGTGACCTCATGTCCTTTGGGTTGAAGACATTCATACACAAATTTACCCTTCCTTCCCAGTAAAAAATCACCCATTCTTCCCTCTACCCCAAGGATCATCATTTAAAAATTACAAGCAAAAATTCTAACAATGACCAACTTATGGAGCGTATTCTAAAATGTTTTCTCTTCTTTCCACAAAGTTCAAAGATGGTTCCCACTCATTACCAAAGTTCTTCTCCGTTTCCTCCCTATTCGCCATAGCTAATTAATCCATATCCCTCATTCAAAAAACTTTCACTACACCTTTTCTTTTTTACTTTTCTTTTCCCCTCCTTCATCACTAGTCCCTGTTCCTTTGCCTTCCTCCCTTCCCTTCACTAAAGTTGCATTCTCCTCGCATCTTGCATCTATTGGTTTATCTAGTTCAGATCTGTATCTTCTGCAAAACTCCTTGACCTTCATAACTTAGTCTGGGGCATATTGTTTCTCTTTAAAGTGTAAAGGCCGCTTTAAACATCTCTGCCTGTCTGTAATTGCCAGTCACGGTGATAGCGAGATCTACAGCCCTTTGTGGATTGCATGTGGTATTGGCCTAGCTCCCAGAGCTCTACAGGCTTTGTTTTGTTTTTGCATTAACTTCAAGTAAATTTTCCAGTAGGATGAATGGTTTCGGAGGTAACCCATTGATCTTTCTCATTTGGGAATGTACTAAGGAGTTCATGGTGAAGTCCAAAGCCAAAATTATATTAATGTTTTTGACCAAGGGGGGCTTAACTGTTGAAATTGTTCACAATATTTCCTTGTAGAAAAAGTTGTTCACCTGCTTCATCATTAAATGAACCTAAAGCAATTCTGTCAAATCTAAATGTTTTAGTTTTCTACCCAGAATTCCAGTTTTAGATTTGAGACCTCAATTCTAATCTACATTCTCAATTCTAATCCACTTGGGACACAGGTGGTCATCTGTGAATTTCAGAGACAGAATTTGCTCTCTGCCTCCACGATGCTAAACAAGAGCACTCACATATTAGCATGGCATGTGTGCTGATATTAGAAAGATGATGCAAATTGCTGTTTGTGTCCCACATAACTGAAAGACGCTTCCTTTTGTGCCCTATGAGACCACTTATCTATTATAGAAAAAGGACTGTAGAGAAAGCTTTATCTGAATGTATCTTGCAAGAAAAACCCTATGAAAAGATCTGCTGTGAGAGTCAACTTGAAGTAGCCAGGAAAATCATTGACCAAGTATATTTCATTGACCAAGTATATTTGCTGGTATATTTAGGAGATTTCATTGAAACATAAGAAAGAATATCCTGATAGAAAGAGTTGTTTGACAGTGCAACACAGTGTCTTGGAGTGTGGTGTAGCCTGTTTCTTTGAGGATTTATAAATGGAGGCTGGATGGCCTTAGGTCAGGAGTGCTTTGACTGTCCTGGATGGTAGTGGATTGGATGGCCTTTAGGTTCTTTTCCTACTCCATGATTCTATGAATATAGTCTGCTCTATTGCTCCAAGAGGAGAGAAGTTATGAGTGTTAGGTCTTGCTGTGTTCAGACATTATGATGCACAAGCCACAGATGCAAGATGCATAATGTGTTCAGTTGTTTGGGGTATGCTCATATTTATAAGGAGGCAGAATTCTCAGGTTTGTGTAATGTCAAAATGCACTCATAATATGAGAACTTGGTACATACAGTACTGCAGAAACATAAAACTCATTGAATATTTAGAAATAGAATTTAGGCACTTAAAAAGGGAGGAGGCAACTTTACCAAAACAATGCAACTACAGCCAATATGAATGTGAAATGTGAATGATAAGAGAAATTTGGGAACTGAGTGAAAATTTCAAAAGAGAACCCCATCCTCATTTGTCCCTCCCATAGCTATACCCTTGAATCTGTGCCATGCTTCACAGCAGGTGAGTTTGTCTTCATTATTACCTCAACAACTCATGAGGCAAAGTACTGGATGTTGAGAAATGAAAACCCATGGACTACATTCCCTAGTTAAGAGCTCCACATTGTTCTTTGGCTGAGGAAGGCGCCTGGTGTGAAAATGTCATCACTGGATGATTATTAGTCTCAACTTGCTGACCAAATGGAATTACACAAAACAAATGTGTAGAGAAACCATGGGGACTACATAGCTGCAGAAAAATTTAAGAACAATTCAGATTCTACACAGGCACTATAATCTTGTTTTGGACAGCAAACTGCAAAGGTTTGGCCAGAGGACATGCACCCACATTTTCCAAAACAATGGCATTATGTAAAATGTTTGCTTTTCTGACTGATTCCTATTTCTCAAAATGAGGTTCAATGTCATTCAGAGCCCAGTTCTGATGAATTCAGCAGTAAACTATTCTGTACTCATTTTTGAGTTTTCCTGCAGAGTTTCTCACTTTCAGCATCAGCAAAAACTTTAACACAGGACTATAGTCATGTTTGGCCTTTTCATAGCTATCTTTCTTCTATTACACAGTATTTCAGGAACCCATTAAGCAATTACAGAAAAATTCTGCTGTCTGCTAAATAAATGTCAATTAAGTGCCTCCTCTGAGAAGCAGGCAAAGTTGGAACTGCAGAACAATTGGAGGAAGCATAAAATTTCTTTGTTATTACTCACTGTGGAGTTGAAGCAGTGAGAGAGAAAGGAAGCTCAGCTCTCAAAAATGTTATCCTAAGGTTTAAATTATGATCTAGCAGTAATGGAAAGCAAGGGTCCCACTGCACCAACCAGAGATGATTTTAGCTCCATTTATAGATGAGTAGTTCTTATTTTTATTTAATTTATATCTCACCTTTCTCTGGACATGTTAATATCAGCTTAAAACAAAAATTGACATAAAGTATAGCTAAATCTTGGTGCTATTTTAAAGAAACATAAAATAAACAATCTATCATAAGTATTAATATAAAGTGATTTGAAACACTTTGATAGAATCACAGAGTTTGAAGGAGTCCTATGGGCCATCATATCCAACTCTCTGCTCACTGCATGATCTCCAAGTAGAGCATCCTTAGTAGGAAATCATCTAGCCTCTTTGTGAAGATGTCCAGAGAAGAAGACCCTATTGCATCTCAATCAAAATCTACCCTTCTGTGACTTAACACTGTTAGACCCAGTTCTTTGAAGTCTTTAAGGCAATGTCAAGATGCAAAACCAAAAGCCTAAAAGTAAGGCTGAGTTTGGTTTTGCATTGATGTGTTTAGCCATGTTTAAATTAATATCCTGCATTTCTCCCAGTATGGAACCCAAGGCAGCTTTACTAAAACATAGGCCTCGTTTACATAGACACTATAACAGACCTTGAAGTTGGATGTCTACAAAATGTGCATCACCAATGCGACCTTCAACTCTCAACCAGCCAGAAAATGAATGTTAAAAAAAAACTCACCAGAAATTTCAGGTCAAGCCATAAAATCTGCTGTACCCAATCACTGTATAAACAAATGCAGTGCTGTATGTCAGAAGATGCATGTAGATCACGTATGTATGCAATGCTAACACCTCAGGAGTTGCAGAGAGAAGTCAGATACACAGCTCTGAATGAAGGTAAACAAATGCCTCCCGTTTAAGGAAAATACAGCATTTCTATGGGAATGCTCAATTGCCCTTTCTTGTCTTGCTTTGTTGCAGTTAAGCACTAATCAGCTGTTTTCAAGCAGTATGTTTCACCAGAGAAATGAAGAAAAAAATAATCCTGGCTTTAGATTGATTTGGAATTCAGTAGAGCTTTGTAGACTTCTTTGCAGCTTGCAGTCGCTTTGTGGAGTGCCTATGTAGGCACTCCAAAATCAAACAGATTTCCTGAAACAGATTAATTGGATGTGAGGAAGCAGCTATAGTGAAGATTAAAACTACAACACAGGCTATAGATCTTGTCTAATAAAAATAATTAAATCTTGTCTAATAAAAACAGAAGAGAAGAGGCCAACTGAGCCTTTTGTAAGAAAGAACTCCACATCCTGAGAGCAGACATGAGAAAGGTTTTCTCCCTTGTCTTCACATATGCCCATGGCATCCAGTAGAAAGCCATTCTCTTAAGATCTTATAACTTAGGCAGGTTCATACAGAGAATTACAAATATTTTAGATATTTGGAAGCCAAGCCACACTTATCCATTTCTGGACCCTAGTACTTAAATAGCACCAAACAATTCAATGTATTGGCTGGTGCATTAAAAGATAGTTTCAAAGCATACTTACTTCAGGAGAATAATCCTGTGTCTTATGCCCCCAGAGCATATTGTTTCCAATTCGAACTATTGTCCTACATGGGGGCAATACTTTGAAATAATAAGTTAGTTGTAAAATATGATAATTCTTGGTGATGTGAAAAAAGGAGACTACACTAGAGATGGCAGATAGATTTGATAAAGGAATTTTGAACAAAACAATTCTGAAACAGGGGAAATTGTATTGTTCATAAAGTGTGTAACATATGCATAGAAGCAGTGGAGATTCATTGAATATCACCTGTCAATAATTATCCTTTCAATATAAAATAGTAAAAATAAAGCCTGGCCTACTAAGGGAGGCATTTTTTTTTCAATTGTAAGGGAGGAGAAGATATGATGTAGTGAAGTCCATAAATTACATGATCAAGATTCCAATAGTTCAGGTATGTCCATAGTTTCTTATTTACTTTTCTGTTGACCACAAGATTTCAAAAGGTTTTGAATTGTGATTCTTGTGATTCTAGATATCATTCCTGCACTTTCCACCTGATACAAACTATCCTTTAGCTTATCAGTTATTGAAATTGAGCTTCCAAAAACTTTGTATGATATGAGCCACTGCAAGATCAATATGGTTGTGGTTCATGGAGCCCATCAAGAATATCTCAATACATGTGGATTGTATAGCTGTTTTTAGGTTTATGTTCAGTAGCAAATTATTTAGTGGTATCCCAATGAATCTGCATACTGTTCCAAGTGAGATATCAGTAAAGTATCTGCTCAGCAGAGTATGCTCTAAATTAAGAACCTCTTTCATATCTTTTGGATAATCAGGTTTCAGAAAAATGAGGGCATTACAAGAGTTTTCTTCCCAACATATACAAAAATAGTTACCCCCCCCCCCCCCCGCATCTACACTAACTATTTTATCCACTTCGAAGCTAGATTCAAACTGTGGCACTCAGACAATAAACACCCACAAAAGTACACATCAGTGCTCTCTGGTTTGTGTAATCCGTATCTGGGCCTCAGATTGGTTCCGGGATTTCCTATGTAATTATCTGAACAGCGAAATTACTTTATTCAATACCAGTTTGAAACTGTATTAAATGGTCAGTGTAGATAGGACTATAGAGGCATTTTCTAATCCAGTTGCCTTGAGCTTCAACAAAAGCTGCTATCAAAGCTTCCAGTTCTGAGTCAAATTTCCTCAGAATTAAGAATAGATGCCAAAAGAAGAGTTGAATTTGTGAGTGGATTCAGACTGTCAACTGTTGCAGAAGGTGTTGGAACAGAAATAGCTGAATTTACCTAGGAGGTTGCTGAAAGTGCCACTTCCACATCCACCCACACCATGGTCTCTTGTTTCTTCACAACACTGGCTGGAACAAGATGTTCTGTTACCCTGATTCATATAGGATACTGGCCAAATAATATTTCCTTTTGCAGGGTGAGGCTTGTTGGTAAGAGTGGGTAGGCTTTACTGTCAGAAAATATTGCAGGAACCACCCCAATCTTTCCTCAATTTGTTTTGAAACTTAGTGGGGGTGGGGAGCCCATAATAGGTGTGAATGAAAATATGTAATTTGTTCTTTGAGTTCTCGTGGAATAATCTGGGAAAAGAGAAGCATAGTGTGGATCTCAGAAATATGTACAACTGTATGCACAGCTAAAGGAATTACAAGGTTCTGATGTAAATAATATCCCATCAGTTCTCTCTTGAAAGCCAATTTTGTAATGGTGCAATGTCTTTTGCTTATATCACATGTTTAAGTCTTCTGCAAATACCAACATTTACTCATCTACCTTGAAAACAAAACTAACAGGGATCAGAACAGAAGTAGTTATACTGTCATGTTTCCTATAGTTTACTGAAAGGAACAGTATATAACACAGTATGCATAGTTAATAGCGAATAGCCATAATGAAAATGCCTTATTTGAGTGTGTCTTGAGCAACTCAAACCTGCATTGTCAATATGACAGAAATGTGACTGTTTTCCCCCCTTGAGATCTTGTCATTACTTTTTAAATTTCCCCAGAGATTAATATATATCTTATTGGTAATTTTTTTAAAAAGTCTTACAAATCATTTTAAAATAGGAAGGTCTCCACTACCAATTCTAATACTATAACCTTTGTCTGCCCCCAAGGCTTCAACTGTCACAGTATTCCTTTCTTATAAATGTGACTTAAACCCCATGTCTGAAGAAAGACTGTACACATTGTCTATGATTTCAAGAACAATTTAACTCATTTCTTTTATCAGGATTTTGCACAAAACCGTCAATCTATTTTCAAGTGGAAATCTGTCATTTGTCAATCTTCAGCACACAGATAAAATATGATATACTTTTATTTGACATCTTAATGACTAGTAGATTGACAAATGTGTATTCAATCATTTTCTCTAGAAGGGAAGTTCTCAGTGAAGGTGCTGTCAATTGCCTCCATAATACACAATTATAGCAGTTTGATATCACCTTAACTGTAATGATTCTGTCCTACAGAATCCTGTTATTTTCAGCATTAATAAGGAGTTAATGCTATATTTAAAGGACTGGATTAGACCTTTTAGCAGAGAATTGTTAAGTCCTCACTGAATTACAAATCACAGTATTATGTTGGGTAGAGTCATGCCTATTAAAGTGGTACCTTATTACTTTAAATGTGTAGTTTAGATGCTTTCAGAATGTGGCCCATGAATCCTTTCAGGTGATGTACTGAATATTTGTAAACACTTAAAATACCTGCACTTTTTCTAACAACATAGCTTGAAATATTTTTTGGGGAATATGTCCCATGCAGAATTCTGGCCCCTACATGCTGTATAATTATTGTTTTTCAAGGCTATACAGAAGCTAGCTCTAGATTTCCAAGATAACAGTGCATTTTTTCGGTTTAATACCCTGAGTTCTGTGAAATCTGGTGGGTTTCAAATCAGTGGTGAATGCACTTTGCCTTTTAGTCTGCACACTAAAGGGGCCATCTGAAGTGTCTCCCAAATAAGACCTTAGATAGGTTCATAGCCAGAAAAACTTTTTGGGGTGGTGGTGGTGGGTGGGGGGTTTGAAACCTTTTTTAAGCAAATCATGAAGAGTAGTTTCATAACTCAAAATAATTTAAATAGTATGGTCCATTCTATATTTTTATGTAGACACAAATCAATTTTCTATTTTAGTTACAAAGTTTCAAGTCTTAAAACAACTGAAAATAACTGTTAATTGGTAATTTGTAGTTATAAAAGAATACCACAATATCTGTTGGAAACACCTGAAAACTGTGTCAATACACTTCGACAGAAATCAGGCTCCATTGATAAACTTTGGTGGACACTCAAGAGGGCAAGTGCAGTCAGTCTGTTGGGGTTCAGCCTGATCCTGATCTGTGTGAACCGGATTCTCTGATAGTTTTTCCAACTGAGCAAGCTCTCCCTGACAGTGTGGAATCTGTTGTTGATGCTGAGGTCAGCGGCGAAGAAAGTGAAACTGAACAGCTGGAGGAAAATGTTTTGGAAGCTAGCCATGATATCTCTCCACCTGGGTTTTTTAATGAGGACCGAAGAGAACAGATAGTTAGAGACAGAAATGTTTCACAGTTTCTACGAAGGTCAAATCATTTACAGGAGAGACAGGCCCAGGCTTCAAAGTCAAGGGGCGTTTCAAAGAATATCTTCTTTGGTTTAAGGGGCCTCCTGCCGGGTGTCTCTTTAGATCAAGCAACGTTTGGGACTGTGGCTGTGCCTTGGCAGAATTCCTGTGTTCCATGGCCGGTAATCCCAGAGGCTTCTAGTTTTCAAGTTCATGGTTAGCGAGAGGTTAACAGGTTCCTGGTTCTTGTATTGTGGCTTTTGGAATTTTGCTCAAGTTCAGAGATTCTACTGACTGCTGTGTTTCTATTGTGGCTTTTTGATTTTGCATTTACCTTTCTTTTGTAACCAATTTTTCATCAATAAACAAGGATTGTTTTTCCTACAATCCAGTGTGGTGGATTTAATCTTATGGTTCCCTGCAAAAACTTAGCCAATATTGTACTGAAAATGCCCTCACTATAAATAAAGAAAAATCCAAAATAATGGTTTTTGGTAAGAAAGCTAAGGCTTCCAACTGGCACCTTGATGGGCACAAAGTGGAGCAAGTGAGAACATATAAATACTTAGGTCTTCATTTTGCGGCATCAGGGGCATGGACCCAACGTCTAAAATTAAGTATTGCAAAAGCTGATAATGCTGCACAGGCAATTCATAAATTATGCAACCACAATTACCCGGGCTCTCTGCGCCCCTTTCTGAAGGTTCTTAAGGCAAAGGTGTTCCCCATCGCTTTGTATGGAGCTGAAATATGGGGTGAGCAAGACCCTTTACAGGTAGAGAGATTCCAACTGCGCCACCTGAAAATTGGCTTAGGTGTGGAGAGATCATCCCTGTCAGCTGCAGTGAGAGCAGAGACGGGAGTACCCCCAATCTCCACCACAATTCTGAAGAGGCAGATCAATTGGTGGTACAAAATAAGACAAATGCAACCACACAGACTCCCAGCCCTATGCCTTCTAGAACAAGAAAACCACAAAGAGTGGTCATCCTGGCTTAGCAGATTTGGCTACACAGTTAGTAGGTTAGGTTTTGCCCCCCACGAGTTAACAAATTTTGGGGCAAATGTATGCTCAATTGTATACCAAAGAGCTCTCGACATTGCTGCACAAAATGATCTAATGAACATAGCGCAAGCTAGAGCCACTCCATACCTGGCCAAATTTAAATGTAATGTGGGCATGGAACCTTACCTCTCTTTTATACTTCCACTCTATATTAGAAAATGTTTTACCCGGGCTAGATTTGAGCAGCTCAACATTAAGTCCAAGTTGGGACGACATCAGAATATCCCCTACACGAGGAGAACCTGTGGGTGCCGTGAGGTAGATGAAGAAGTGGAGGACTCAGAACATTTTTTCTTAAAATGTCCCTACTACAACAGGATCCGGTCTTACTACCTAGAGCCTCTGCTGGAGAACCATACTTATTCAGAGAATAAGGAGAAATTGCACATCCTTCTTCGGGGTTCAGATAAAAACTCTATTTTAAAATTGACCCTTTTTACCCAAAAAGCGCTGGCCATCCATGAGAAGATGGAAGCAGAGAGAGGCGACCTTGCTGCCATCAACAAAACTCAAATTTAAAAACTTAATATGGACACGCCACTAGTTTTACCCACCCATGCCCCCCACCCTAACCCTATTTTAAGGAATTAATCAATTTTAATCTTTTAACCTCTTTATCTTGTAGTTGCTCAATTATTTAGGAGTGGGTCGAAAGGCCAGTAGGCCATGATGCCTTGTATTCATATATGGTTTTACTGTATGTGTATGTCTTGTATGTTTTGCATGTTTTGATATGGTCAAAATTGACTAATCAATAAAGAATTGTTGTTGTTGTTGATTTAATCTTATGGTCTCGTTTCTTGATCTGGGATGCAACACAGTCTTTCTTGCCCCATTGTGCTTCTTATGTATGTTTTCAAATGTTTAAGAGTTGAAAATGCCCTATCTGGAAAAGTACGGGGGTGGGGGGAGGGGAGCAAGGATAGGAAGGCCTAATTCCCTATTAGGAACCTGCCTCCTACCTCATGCTGAAGCAAAAAGCACAACAGTGGGGCAGAGCAGCCTTAAATAGCCCACAGCTCTGCCCCTGTGAACCGCCCTGACCAAGTCTGGTCTCCTTCATGAGGGCCTTCAAATCCCACCCCCCTTCAATGCCTTAGGGGTTGCCTGCCAATTATAGGTGGGTCAACTTGGTTGCTTCCACTATATCGGCTATTGTTGCAAATAATGACAATGTGAATAAATTATAAAAATTTGCTTGAGATAGTGCTTGCAGTTCTGGAGGGACTCATTTCATTTTTGCTTTTCATAGATGCAGCATGGGGATTTAGTTGATCAGTTAAAATTCATGAGTAAACCAGTTTTTTTAACTTGAAAAATGGGGGGAGGGGTTGGAACCCCTACTCCTCCCACAACTTGGCTACAGCCCTGAACTTAGATGTCTACTTTGAAGTCCAGACTAACATGCCATATGGAATCACTATCTCACTGACACAGAAGTCACTAGCTGCCACTAATAAGTTCTCCAGGCCTCTGCATTATGCACAGCAGCCTTTCCCATGCAGCTTCATCAAAGCTCAAAGTGATCATAACTACAGATTTAAAATCAGAAAGTTTTCAGTGGATGGGTTTCCTCTCAGTAGCAATATCATTCAGAGCTCCTGAAAAGAAAGTGATGACAACAGCTCACACTGAGCATCTCATCTAGGTTTTTCAAATAAATAGTTTGGTTAGTGGGATCCAAATAACATAGGAAATAGTTACAGAAAGTCATTTTGGCCAGTCTGCATACCTTCAACTATCCCTTCAATTATTTCCCTATTGTCTCACATTTTTCAGCATTTTTTTAAAGTCCTAGTTTCTCCATGCTCCTCACATGTTCCCCCTTTGTCTTCAGCTTACTTTATTTGCTGGAAATGAGTTCAAAGAAGTCTGCAGGCAGAGGGAGGAGGGTTGAAATCTTGTTTTTCTCTCAGACAAAAAAAATACTACTGCAGCTGTTCCTAGCTTAGGTGTTCTCTCTCATGAATAATGTTTCTCAACTTAACCACACCCTGATGTTGCTTGGCAGATGTGTCCTTGTTTTCATTTGTGAAATGTTGGGGAGAGGGTTATTTGTCTGATGTCAAGAAGTACAACTACTCAGCTGATAATACCTTGACTCCCAGCTCTGCATAATAGTAAAGAAGTAATTTGATATTTTGTTATTGTTAATTTTCCTGGTTGTATGGCCATGTTCTTCTCAAATCCCTGCTAATGTTTTAGTCCAGTATGTGAGTATTGTCATATTGATTGATCTACTGTAATTTACATGACATTTTTGAGAAGAGCATTGGGTTTAGATGTGTTATTTTGGCAAGAAAAATGCGTGGGAAGAAAATAATTAACACCTTCCCTTGCATGCCATTGTTCTGATCCAGACTTGGAGCCTTTACATTTGGTTTTGGGAATGAAAAATTACTAGTTTTACACATACCTTAAAAGCCTGATCCTTAATTTGAAATTCTCTCATCTCAGCCAATCTTTACTACTTGTGTCCCAATTCTCCTAATGGCCCCGTATTCACTTCTAGTAAAATACAGCCTTTCTAAGTATTTTCTAGATCCACTAGTATAACTCTATGGTATTTTAGGGTTTGAAGTTTTTTCATTTCAATATGGCTCACTATTTTCAATGAAAGCCAAGAATATATTGGCTGCAGATAACAGGAGTTGCACTGTGCTCACAACAAAAATAAAACTCATGTTATGTCTGCATTATGAATTAACTAATGCTAAGCATTGTTATCTGTGTGTATCATCAAGTTGTGTCTAACTCAGGCATGGGCAAACTTCACCCGACCAGGTATTTTGAACTTCAATTCCTAACAGATGGTAGGTCACCCAAGGTTAGCCATTGGGTTTCTATGCAATACTGGGTATTTAAACTCTGGTTTACTAGAATCTGAGTCTAACACTCAAGTCACTTCATTACACTGGCATTTTATATTTGTAGTTTGGAGAAAGAATCAGTACCATAATATGCTATAAAATATTTAAGCAGATGCATTTGTTTTAAATTATTAATTTCTGTCACCTTCCTTTCCCTGGGGAAGGTGTATTAAAGGGGGAAGAAAAAAAAAACAGAGAATGAGACTGAGTCCAGAATTCATTTTTAAGTCATCAGATCTCCTACTGAACAAGTCCACAGTAGCTCCAGAGCCCAGGAATGTTGTTGTAAAAAATGAAAACATGTAAAATGAGAAGACATCTAATGCCAGCCTTCTGGTGGAGACTAGATTTAGGCTTAAGACAGCTGGTGCCAGAGCATTTGCCTGTTAATGTTCTGATGCTTTGGAATGCTTTGCAAGTCGATATCAGGCCAACAGAATCAATTAGGGATCTTAAGAGCAACATTAAGACATTTCTGATGTGATCATTTTTTTACTTCAAGGAACAGCTATCACATCCCAAATTGTTAGATGATAGAAACATGCTACATAATTAATTGTTGCCTGGCAAAACAAAGAAGAAAAGACTGGGAAAGAATTAAAACATAGAACACTATCTGTATATGTATAAAATGTTTATATGATAGCCACAATATTTCCATTTTTACCCATTAAATGAAAAAGAGGGATATAAATCAAATAAGTAAATGATAATAATAAATAAATCTTGTAATGTAGTGTAATGTAGTTGTTCCTGTGGAACTATATTACATTGTGTCATTTATCATTCCTGGATCTACCACAGAGTTGTTCAAGTCCCTCCATTGCCATTTCATGCCTGGTGAAGAGTGGTAGGGGATCATGGAATTGTTATGTGAGTTGAGCTTTCAGCAGTATTGCCATACACCAAGAAGGGCTTTGATCCCTGGAAAGCAGGCTTCCTCAATATTTCATAAGACACTTGTGCATTAAATTCCCATAGATCTTTGCCAACTTGGTCAAGGATGTGGGATTTTGGGAGCAAAAGTCCAAAATAACTGGAAGATTAAAGATTTGGAGCCACTATTATAGACAAAAGAACAGAATACCATCCTCCACAATGGCCAAAAATAGACATAAAAGGCATAAAATTAACTTATTCTTGTCTACACAACTAACAGGATTGTATGATAACAGGGAAGGTAGCATATAAGGAAATGGCTCAAAGGGAGATAATTCTGCTTCTTACTTAAAGACATCTTAAAGGTAATTATAAGTATAGAACTGTACACAAGGGCCAGAGGTGAAACTCCTCCTATGTATCTTTGCACAAGCTACTTATTCCCAGTTTCATAGCCAGCCCTAGGATCAGGCAGAATGAAGTGATTGTCTCAGATAGAAATCCATTATTTAGTCCTAACTAAATTTTACTCATCAAACCATTGTCATTTACATATACTGAATGTTGATTTATTATTTGGCAATTTATTCAATAGGGCTACCAGAACAGCAATTGGATTTAGGTTTCAGTCAACAATTTGGAGAGGAGGGACATAAAAGAGAAGCAAATCCTTAATTATTTATGTTACTCTTGTTGTTACATGCCTGGCAACTGTGGCTTTTGAACTTGCATTAAGCTTTGCATTACCAATTTCTATTCTGTTCCTGAGAAATGTGCAATCTTTGATATATAACAGTAGCCAATGCCTCATAGTTTGAGGATATGATAATTTCTCCAAGCAATGACCATTTTTGCTATCTAATGCATAGCTTTTGTCTTTATCACTGTTTTTTTTCCTGCTCCCAGATACACCACTGGATCCATTATTATCATAGGTTTCTGTGAGGACATCATATCACTAAATGTTTTCCCCTATGAGTGGTTAAAGCTGATAATCTTATCTGTGATACAATTACAACATAATGAAATCCTCAGTTTGTCTTGAACCCTTAGGACTGTAGTGTGACTCCCATATCCACAGGGGATACATTCCTGGACTTCACATGGGCATACAAAAACATGGAAAACAGTTAATGCTCTTGAAATGCATTTTGTCCCAAGAAAACTATACAGTTGCACTGGAGAACCTAGAAAATGCTTAGAGAGGACATATTTTGTATCAGACAGAAACTGCTTCTACACAGGCAATGAATCCAGAGCAGGGTGTGGATGAAGAGATCCAGTGGATCTGTGTGGACTCTCTTGCATCTTCCATCTGATTTGTGTTGTACCTATGTAGGCACTCTGTAGTAGACAGGACCTAAAAAACCTGACATGTAGCAGGGCTCTCCTGTATTTGTTGACTTAATACTTGATAATCCCATAAGAATGTGTAAGACTTCAATCAATTGTTTTTCTATTTGCTTTTCAAATTGACCTGCGCATAATAGAGGATGGGGTGGGTATTTGTGGCCCTCTAGATGTGTTTGGTTTGTAATCATTCCCTACTTAATATAGCCAAGGATGAAAACTTATGGAAAAAATATATAAGAATACCTGGAGGGCCACGATCACTCATATGTGATCTCTGAGAACATCTTTTGCCATTGTGTAGACTAGCCTTCTCCAAACTGGTGCTCTTCAGATGTGTCAGGTTAGGATTTCTAGTATTGCTAGATAGCACATGATAATGTAGCATTACAACATTCCTCAGTATTTTGAGGACACCACACAATTGGGGGAAAAGACTATTACACCCATCTAAAAAGGTCTTCAAACGGAGAACATTGCAGAGGGTTATCAGTGCTAAGTCATTGCTTCCCATAAAACCGGCATCCTCAAACTGTAGCTGTTCAGTTGTTTGGGCTCCCAACTCTCAGAATTCCTGACCATTAAACAAACTGGCTAGGGCTTCTGGGAGTTGGAGGCCCAAACAGCTGGAGGGCCACAGGTTCAGAATGCCTGCCCTAAAGCATCACATTACAATTAAATGCTGAAACTTCTCTTTTTATGGATTCTTGGATCTCGCTGCATCATACTCAGAATTTCTCCTGTGTCATTTTTAATATACTCTCATAAGAGATAAAGCTTATTTGCCTTTAATAATTGTTATTTTGCTTAATAGATTAAAACAATAGCAACAAAAATAAGATAGACTATTAAGTTGTTCGTCAAAATCAAAGTGCATTCAATAAATCAATGGGATCTTAATAAATCAACATTTCTATGAGTACCACTGCTTCAGTGGATCTGCTCTATTAGGAAGGAACAATGGCATTTCATATCCTCCAATTATCTTGTTTTGCCAGAGACAGTTCTGATCACTCCTTTATCATCCAAGTTTTAAAATGTCTCTCCTTCTCCAAATTTTCTTCTTCTTCAGATATTGCAAATGGAGTCCAAAGTGCAAAACTAGTTTGCGTTTAACTCAGCAGGGGGAGAGAAAGGGGTGGAATCATGTGCTTCCCTATAGGCTGGCACAAAAGTAAACTGATGCACCCTCTCCTGGTTCATGTGTTCTTCCTCAAAAACCCTTGCCATCTTTAAAAAAAAAATATTTTTATTGAATGTTTAGAAAAAAATAAAGGTGGGGGGGGGAGAGAAAAAAGGGAACTTGGTTTGAAAAATACAGTAAAAGGGGATAAGAGAATTTAGAGGGTAGGAAAGAGGATAGGAAGGGAAACTAACTAAGGTAAAAAAGGGTCAAAGGGGTTTCCCTACTGGTGGGGATAGTGGGAGAGGGGGTGGGGGGAGAGGGGGGGAAAAGGGGGAAAAATTAGGATAAAAATTAAAAAAGAGGAAATTAAAAAAGAGAAAAAAGAAAAAAATATGAAAAATGAAAAAAGGGAATAAAAATAAAATCTTCTTGTTGACTTCCGAATCTTTTCCTGTCCGGGGTATTAGTGTCTTAGATATTCATTATAGTTAGTCTCTCCATCTTCTCATACTTACATCAGTTCCTTCTGTTTTCAAAAAAATAAGAACACTTGCCATCTTAACCATACTCTGGTGTTTCTTGGCTATTTTTTCGTCTATGAAATATCAGAGAGCATGGAATTTAGGCCTAAAGCAAATGCGAAATACATAGGCTATAAAATGCTGGACTACAACTTCCATAAAGCATAGCCTCCTAGAAAACATATCCAGGTACTGTAGTTTAACAACACCTGAAAGCTTCCACAATTACCATCCCTGGTCCAAAAATATGTTTAGCTACTGTAATATTGGACAATTTTGAAATGTTGTATTTTTGAATTCAGAATTGTCAAGCACCATAGCCAGTGAGGGTTTCTGGCGCTTTTAGCCACCCAAAGAACTTTTACAAGCTTAGGATTTACTAGGACCATTGAGAAGGCCCACTTCCTTGAGCTTACTGAGTTCATAGGAGATGGAGACCTTGTGGGCCATCTAGTCCAACTTCCTGCTTCTTGGCAGGGGGTTGAACTGAGCGGACCACGAGGTCTCTTCCAACTCTGTGATTCTATGAGACCAGGGTCTCTGATATTGATTTTAAAATAGGCATGAATGGATCACAATAGATAAACTGAAACAAGGAAGCCACTGAAAAACCAAATCTTCCAGTACTTAAGTTTTAGACTTTGTTCTTGCATTAATACTTTGTAAGGGTCTATCATGATTTTTAAGGCAGCCTCTTGCTCCCTGCTCTCTGTGTCTATGTGCCTACGGGATAAATCAATTGTATTTAGACTTTTCTCCCTTCACTCTCACCAACCTCGACTTTCATCTCTTTCCCTTTCTCCCTCTGCCCAATGCTGCTTGACATTTACCAGAACCCAGTGTGATTTAGTGACCTTGGGCATAGTGTGCACTTTAATTTGTCAATTTGGGAAATTAATTTGTGGAAGAATGAGTTGAAGCCAGAGGTCAGGCAGTTGGAGTGCAGACCTGCTGACAGGTTGACTATCCATGGGGGGCTAATGAGAACACACCCCTAAGTGAACGGAACAAAAGCAGACAGATTACACTGCCTGGTTTGTTGACTGGAATCAATAACATCAGGCAGTTGTGCCCACATTTCTGCTATGATTTCACCTCATGCTGCTCAAGGAGTCATTCAGGTATATCCAGAATTCTCTTCTGTTGAGAGGACACTGGCTTTAGTCAGCTTTCATAAAACTGAAGGGCTTATAAGCGCTGTCACCTTCAAACCTAGCAAATTATATGCTAGCCAATAATCTACTCTACTGGTAGAGCCATATGAACAGGGCGCTCAAGGATATCTTGCGAGTAAACTCTATCTATGAATATCTTGTTGTAATATTCTAATACAAAGCCGCAGAATCATAGAATCCTTCAGTTGGAAGAGACTTCTTGGGCCATGCAGTCCAACCCCCTGCCAAGAAGCAGGAATATTGCATTCAAATCTGCCGGGGTGACAGACAGCCATCCAGCCTCTGTTTAAAAGCCTCCAAAGAAGGAGCCTCCACCACACCCTGGGGCAGAGAGTTCCACTCCTGGACAGCTCTCACAGTCAGGAAGTTCTTCATCACATTAGGTGGAATCTTCTTTCCTCTAGTTTGAAGCCATTGCTCTGCTTCCTAGTCTCCAGGGCGGCAGAAAACAAGCTTGCTCCATCCTCCCTGTGACTTCCCCTCACATATTTATACATGGCCATCATGTCTCTTCTCAGCCTTCTCTTCTGCAGGCTAAACATGTCCACAGCTCCTAATAGGGCTTGTTCAGACCATTGATCATTTTAGTCGTCCTCCTCTGGACACATTCCAGCTTGTCAACAACCCCCTCCAATTGTAGTGCCCAGAATTTGACACAGTATTCCAGGTGTAGTCTTACCAAGGCAGAATAGAGGGATAGCATGACTTCCCTGGAACTAGACAGGCCAAAATCCTGTTGGCTTTTTAAGCTGCTGCATGACATTATTTACTCGTGTTTAACTTGTTGTCCATGAGGACTCCAAGAACCTTTTGACATGTGCTGCTGTCGAGCAAGGTCTCCCCCATTCTGTATCTTTGCATTTCATTTTTTTTTCTGCCTAAGTGGAGTATCTTGCATTTGTCACTGTTGAACTTCATTTTGTTAATTTTGGCCCATCTCTCTAATCTGTTAAGATCGTCTTGAATTCTGCTCCTGTCTTCTGGGGTATAAGCTATTCTTTCCAATTTGGTGTCATTTGCAAACTTGATGATCATGCCTTTTAACCCTTCATCTAATAAGGTGTACGGCAGGGTTGTATACTCTCACCCAACCTATTCAACTTGTATGCAGAACATATCATGCGATGTGCGGGGCTTGACGAATGCAAGGCTGGGGTTAAAACTCTTGGAAGAAACATTAACAACCTTAGATATGCAGATGATACCACTTTGATGGCCGAAAGTGAGGAGGAGCTGAGGAGCCTTCTAATCAAGGTGAAAGAAGAAAGCGCAAAAGCTGGGCTGCAGCTAAACAACTAAGATTATGGCAACAAGAATGATTGATAACTGGGAAATATAGGGAGAAAATGTGGAGGCCGTGACAGACTTTGTATTTCTAGGTGCAAAGATTACTGCAGATGCAGATTGCAGCCAGGAAATCAGGAGACGCTTACTCCTTGGGAGGAGAGCAATGACCAATCTCGATAAGATAGTGAAGAGTAGATACATCACACTGGCAATGAAGATCCGCATAGTAAAAGCAATGGTTTCCCCCATAGTCACCTACGGATGTGAGAGCTGGACCATAGGAAAGGCTGAGTGAAGGAAGATAAATGCTTTTGAACTGTGGTGTTGGAGGAAAGTTCTGAGAGTGCCTTGGACCACAAGAAGATCCAACCAGTCCATACTTCAGGAAATAAAGCCTGACTGATCATTGGAGGGAAGAATAGTAGAGGCAAAGATGAAGTACTTTGGCCACTTCATGAGGAAAAAAAGGAAAGCTTAGAGAAGACAATTATGCTGGGGAAAATGGAAGGAAAAAGGAAGAGGGGCCGACCAAGGGCAAGATGAATGGATGGCATCCTTGGAGTGACTGGATTGACCTTGAAGGAGCTGGGGGTGATGACAGCCAACAGGGAGCTCTGGAATGGGCTGGTCCATGAGGTGACGAAGAGTTGGAAATGACTGAATGAATGAACAACTAAGTCATTAATAAAGATGTTGAAAACTACTGGGTCCAAGACAGGAGCCTGAGACCACCAAAGCCCAATTATTATAATAGTGATGGAAGTATTAACAGCTTTACATCAAATGGAGTGACATTAGAGTGATATGATATTGGTAACAGTATAAATTATCCTACAACAAATGAAGACCCATTACTCTTGGTAAAACTTTTATCCATGGAACACTTGCAGCCCCTTCCAAACTCTTAAGATTCTATGATACTTGTCTTTTCAGGCGACCCTTTAAAACAGCACTCCCTGAGCCACATTATCTTGTTTTCTGCTTTATGAACAAACATGTAACATATTTTCTAGAAAGAAATCTAGGCCGTTGGTGGACCATGGGTATGACTGAGTGATTATTCTGTAACATACCTCTACTGGAACATTCTGTGTCTAATTCATCACTGTTACTTCATATAACTCCTTTTTCAGGGTTTCTGAAGAATCCATGATCTTAATTGGAAGAAAACATGCTTGAGGAATCAATACATGCAATGATATAAATGCCTACCCATTCACTAATGCTATGGATAAAAGAAGGATCTTCCTTTTATTGTGAAACTCTTACACAATCTTAGTGATGAAAATCTGCCTTATGCAAGGCATGATAGAGTCATTTTTTCCTCCTTAGTTTACACAAGTCATGCTACTGTATACTTAGGAACAGCTGCTGAGCTTTTTGAAGCAATCTGTTGTATTCACTGATTTCAAGACGTATCTGCAGCTGCTGCTGTAGTTCATACTGCAGAACTTCAAAAGATGTCCAAAAGCAGAAGTTCCAGCCTGTCTTATATAATAATATTTTGTATCTGCAACCTCGACTCTTCTTCTTCATGGCTTTTTTTTAAATAAGGAAAAACATTTCTTTTCCAGAGCGCTATCCCAAGCAAAAAATTTTCCAGCAGAAACAGGATTTTAGATCGATGTCAGATAGTAGAAATGTAATGAAAATAGAATGCAAGAAGTTGAAGAAAGATGGAACCAGGTCAAGAATTATATTATGAATAAATCTAGAGACCAGGTCATAAGAAATAGAATACAAATGTTATACAGTATGTAAATCTAGAAGACTTGTCTCCAAAAGGATTAATATGTGAAAGAAAATAATCCTCGTGGTGGTGGTGGTGGGAATTGTAACTGTTGTGTTTGTGTATATGTATGTCCTAAAATAATACACACACACACACACACACACATATATATAAAAGATGTCAGATAGTAGAAGAATAATACATGTGATAATTGTAAGAGAAAAGAACACTGGAAATTACCAAAGACAGCCCTCAGCTTGGCCTAACTTTGTGTTGGCATTTTGGCTAGTTGAATCTGGCACAAATAGTATATAGTTTGACATTTCCAGTAATTCTTAACCAGAAGAGCAGTTCTGGTAAAAGATCCCTCTGCCAGTTGATCTCTTTTTAGCTGGTGAAATAAGGTTCTGACAGCAGAAGATCTTTTCTGTCACTTGAAAATAGGCTGGTACCAAATCCTAACCAGCCAGAACCTCTTTGATAGAATGGCACTGTAAACAGCAAAATCAATTACAGAAAATTTAGGAAATGCTGCTGTTACTATTCTATCCAGCGTTGTCACTAACATTTTACTAACATGTAACTTCACATTCTCTTTCTTTTTGATATAAGTAACATCAAAATTTATTTTAAAAAGGGTAAAAAAATTATATTAATTTCTTTTATCAAACACAATAGTTTCTCAATTTCTGCTACTTCTAGCATTTTTATAATCCAGTATTCTCTGGATAGTATGTATTTTTTCACTTTTGAACAAAGAGTATTCCTCTTGCTAGAGTCATGTAGTGTAACATTTTAGTATTCATTTTTTTGGTCTGCTCATTTTATAATGAAGACACAGATTCGCAGTTTGGGAGTGATCCTGGACTCATAGCTGAGCCTGGAACCCCAGGTTTCAGTGGTGGCCAGGGGTGCTTTCGCACAGTTAAAATTTGTGTGCCAGCTGTGCCCGTATCTTGGGAGGTTGGACTTGGCCATGTTGGTCCACACTCTGGTTACACCCCATAGAGACTACTGCAATGCATTCTACGTGGGGTTGCCTCTGAAGACTGTTTGGAAGCTCCAGCTAGTCCAGTGCTCAGCAGCCAGGCTGCTCACAGGGGTGGAGTATAGGGAGCGTACAACGCCCCTGTTACGCCAACTCCACTGGCTGCCTGTTAGCTTCCGAGCACAATTCAAAGTGCTGGCATTGACCTATAAAACCCTAAATGGCTCTGGTCCAGCTTAGCTGTCCGAATGTATCTCTCTCTATGAACTCCCAAGGACCTTAAGATCATCTGGAGAGACTAGCGCTCGGTCCTGGCACAATCACAATCATGTTTGGTGGGAATGAGAGACAGGGCCTTCTCAATGGTGGCCCCTTGGCTGTGGAATGCCCTCCCTAACAAGATTAGATTTGCCCCCTCCCTCATGACCTTCTGGAAAAAGCTCAAACCCTGGTTATGGGATCAAGTGTTCGCAGGATAGATGGTTTTAACTGACTGTTTTTTAGTTGATGGCAATGGATTGAAAGTGGTTTTAATGGACTGTTTGAACTAATGGTTATGGATTGATTTGGAGGATTACCTGAAATGACGTATTGATTTAATGTACAGGGTTAGTCAAAATGCATAGGCCAATAAGCCATTCAATTGCATTTTGACTAACCCTGTATTTATAGCTGTTTTTAATGTAGGTTAAATGTATTTTATGTTGTATATTGTTTGGCACCGAATGGTGCCTGCTGGTAGCTGTCCAGGGTCCCTCTTTGGAGGCGAGGACAGGATAGAAATGCTCTGAATAAATAAATAAATAAATAAATAATCCCAGGAAGAACAAGTTGTGTTAAGTTTGACTTTAGTTTGAAACATTTCTTGTAGCAGACTCCATATCATGTAATGTTCCAATGATTACTACACATCCATCGCATATGGTTATAGATGCCTTGGTGAGTTTCACATTTCCAACAAGTCACAGAATCATAGGATCATAGAGCTGTTGTTCAAGTCTTTATATATTTTTGATAGTTTTGTCAGAGTTAAATGCAATCTGTGCATTCTTTTCTTGAAATTCTCTTGAGCATGGCTAACCTAAAACATGAAATGGAAGTCACCAGCTATTACTGTCTCTTCTGCCCTGATCCAAGAGAAGATGTATATACAAACCATCATAAATTACACATTTGTAGGTCTCCGACATAATTCAGGCCAATGTATTTACCTATCTTTTACTTTACAGGTGAAAAAAAGCCCCAGCATTTGCAGGGCAATTACTGTACTATGGACAGATGGCATGTGGGAAAGGATTAAAGAACAGTTTAAGTCTTCTACCTTAAAAGATGTGCTTTTTTAAAACAAAGAAACACTTTTGGATTGCAGTGTCTGGCTGTAAAACACGATTTATTTGGGAGCAGTGCTAATTAAAGCCAATGGGGATGGGATTTGCTTTTGAGTAAGCATTCTTAAAATCGAACTACACATTTATTTTAATGTCTATTTCACAGAAATATAAAGGTCAGGAGATGAGGAGGAAGGATTGAAAAGCAGTGGTAAAACCGAAATGTAAGATTTGTTCTTCTTTGCTTTCAAATAACATCTTGAGTAACGGGCACCTTTTTTTAGACAAGGTTGACCGGGGTTAACATAGGAAGTGCACTAGGACCTAGAGGAAACACTTTTGCACATCCACCCTCTACTTTCCTCTAGAAAGAAAAATATTATCCACGGAAACAGAAACACACAAAGACACAAAAATGAGTCTGGGCTAAAGATAAATGACAATGACATGACTTTCCCCCAATTTAATAAAGTAAAATATTCAGAAATATTGTTAAACGATTACTCTCACCAAGTGATTTTGTATAGCAGATTCAGGTCATATATTTTGGTTTACCCTAAAAGCTCATGAATCCAATCTACAATATCATTTCTGTTTTTAATTATTTCTATACTACCTGTCTGTGGCTTCTGCTTCCCTTGCCAATAATCTCCCAAGACCAGATTTAATATCATATTTTAGCAAGTAATTGTACCCAGCAATTTACAAAATATCCATTATGCAGTCATGCTTATTGCTGTCTGAATGGAAGGGAGTAGAATGCATTCCTTTATGGGGATGTAACATTTCACATGTTTCTCTTCACTTCCTTTCAAGTTTAGTAGACAGACGGTTGAGAGAGAATTTTGCCCACTTCCCCTATAACAGCATCACTCAGAGTCAACCAATGAGCTAGATCCATACTTAGGCATATTTAAATGACAGATATTGAAATCAATGAAAGTTAAGTGAGACAAATTTAAGTCAATTGATTCAGTCTTTTCAGAGATTGGAAATGTTATTTTTATATTACAAATCTGAGTATCGTCAGACAGGATTGGCATTGCCTGTTAAGGGATTCTGACAGGTTTTGGTACAATGTCTGAATGTAATTCTTACCATCAACTAGAGCTGACATTTTGTCTCAATTGAACTTATAGAAGTAGTGGCCAGCTCTCTTGGATCTCCAACCCATTCATAGTTACAGGTCCATCTACACAACACCATTGCTTGGTGGTTTCCCAACTTCTTCACAGATTTCTCTCCCATTCTCAAAAGTTGAACTATCCCCCCCTAAGAGACATTTATGGACATAATTAGCAATATATTTAGGCTAAAATATCCTCTAATTGTTTAGTTAGTCCTTCTACCTTTAGCTTCATTAAATTATCTGAAAGTGATTTTTTTTCTTCATATTAAAGGAATTCCCCACTCTTGTTCTATCCCTTTTCTTCCATTATCAAATAAATATATTTGTAGAGATAGATATTTTTTGTGTCAGGAGCAACTTGAGAAATTACAGGTCACTTCTGGTGTGAGATAATTGGCTGTCTGCAAGGATGTTGCCCAGGAGATGCCCGAGTGTTTGATGTTTTACCTTGTGGGAGGCTTCTCTCATGTCCCCGCATAGGGAGCTGGGGCTGACAAAGGGACTTCAACATGCTCTTTCTGGATTTGAACCACTGACCTATTGGTCAGCAGTCCTGCCAGCACAAGGGTTTGACCCATTGCTCCCCTGGGGGATAGATGGCAGAAAGGCAGACAGAAGTAGCTTAGAAAAGTGGTTCTCAACCTGTGGTCCTTGGTGTTTGAAAGTCAACTCACCAGCATGACTAAACTCAAGAGATTCTGGGATTCCCTTTTAAAGATTTTTTAAAAAGTTGACAAGAAGGTGAGGTTTGAATATATAATATCATTGTTAGTAGTAAATACAATGGAGCCTCATTTATCCAACATAAATGGGCCGGCAGAATGTTGGATAAGCGAAAATGTTGGATAATAAGGGATTAATGAAAAGCCTATTAAATGTCAAATTATTTTATGATTTTACAAATTAAGCACCAAAACATAATGTTTTACAACAAGTAGACAGAAAAAGCAGTTCAATACATGGTAATATTCTGTAGTTAATTACTGTATTTACAAATTTAGCACCAAAAACATAGCAGTGTATTAAAACAGCTATGGATCTGGGTAGGAGGCAGACTGCGTTGGATAATACAGAATGTTGGATGAGTGAAGGTTGGATAAGCGAGACTCTACTGTACATGAATGGAGATTGCTGGCTGGCTGATGTGTACAATTTTGCTACAGAGTGCAGGGATTTTGTATAATGTATATTTCTCTCTGTCAGTATACTTTAGAAATGTCATGATGGTTGTCAAGGAAAGGGTACTTGAATAAGAAAGCCCCTGAGTCTGAAATCACAGGGGGAACAGAAGCTGCAGAACTTCCTGATTCTCACTTGGGTCAGCAGTAGAGTGCCCTGGGAATAGCTTCTCTTGTGGGATATTGTTGCTTCTACTTCCTGTCTTGGCTGAAAGTAGGAAGTAAAGACAGGCAATGAAATAATAAGCAAACTCTTGTGAACCACTTCCATTACCAAAACAGAAAAACACCCTGGGTTAATTGGGGTTGTCTGATACCCATATATAACTTTGCAACTGTCTGTGTGTACCTGTGCTTTTGCTCCGGATTTCATCACAAGGAAGGCAAACCAATTCTGCAGTAGGACCATCACCTGTCACACATCATCGCAACACCTCCTCCCCACACTTAACTCACCCCTGCTGTGGATGCCAATACAGTCATGTTCCCATCACCTACCCTTTGCAGTGGGCCTGTCCTGCTCCTATGCCAGATGCTAGCAGTGAAGTGAAGTCAGAGGGAGAGAGTCTGCTCCCATTATTCTCCATCATTATTCTTGAGTGGTTTATATAACACTTTACTCTAGCATTTGACTTTTTTTTGTTAACCACTGCTGGAACTGTGAAATTTGTTTCATTTGGCCAGCTAACACCTCCCAGCAGGCCCGTAGCCAGGATTTCATTTTGGGGGGGGGGGGGGGGGGGGCTGAATTTTTTTCAGGGGGGGTCGGGGGGGCTGAGTTTCGGGGGGGGGGGCTGAGTCTGAGTGAAAGAGGGTCTAGCCTAGCAAACCTTTTGTATCATTACCCCAATACCCCCATGCATATGGGATATATTGAATATGGTGATCAGATCATGATATGAATAAACATAACAATTTAAATAATGCACCAGTAAGGCCTTTTTGCGAACCACCATGAGAATTTCGGGGGGGGGGGGAGCTGAAGCCCCTCGAGCCCCCCCCCCAGCTACATGCCTGCCTCCCAGCAAAGGATTCCCCCAGAGAGGAATCAGCCAGTCTTTGAAGGTGCAAGGCCACGCAATGCTAATCAAGTGGCCAATTGCAGCATTCACACTGCATTCAAACAGACAGGTTTTTTCTCTCTCACCTTGGACATTCCACAGATATATAAACATCACTTGCCTAGTTTGCAACAGACCCCACACCTCTGAGGATGCCTGCCATAGATGTGGGGAAAACCTCAGGAAGGAATGCTTCTGGAACATGGCCATACAGCCTGGAAAACTCACAGCAACCAAAATGAAAATTCCTTGAAATTGCAAGATCCTAGAAGAACTTGAATCCGTTTGCCTAATATAAAAGTCTTGTAGACATAGTAGCCCTAAAGAATACCACTGAGGATATTCTTAAAATTATGCAGGAGGCACTGGCTACACTTGAAACTGGAGAAAGCTTCTGTAATTTTAATGGCTTTACAGAGAAGACAATTTCTTCAGGTTTTTCTTGTCACATAACCAGATAACAAGCAACACCTGCTTAAATTCCCTCCTCTGCACATCTCTTAAGGTACAGGAGCCACCTCCAGTTTTCACTTTGACAACCCTAGGCCTAAGTCACAAAGATGTCTCTGTCTCGCCCTGCTTAAATCCACAGTTATAAAAAAGCAGGCAGCAAAATAGCAGTGATCACCTGACCACATCTAGCTCCTTGATTGTTTTTGGCATAAGTCTACCTAGAGGGGTGGAGAAAAAGGGTAAGGTAGGGCTGATTATCCATAATTGACAGAGCTGGCTCCGATAGCAGATGGGTTGTAGCATGTGACAGGTCTAGCTTGGAGGCAGGCTGGTTAGATGCCACCTTATTAAAAAGAAGAACACACAAGAATGGAATGATAGGCTTTCAAACACATCAGATGCAGGCATGAAATAACTGGTCTCTGAAACATTAGAAATCATTTCTACACATCTTTGCCCCAATCCATTCAAGATTCAAGATAAACATGTTGCAGCACTCAGGCTGTGTCAACACTTTGGTAACCACATGGTTGTTTAAAAACGCCACACCTGGGAATGCATGACTAGGGGAAACTGGGTCCTCAAGATGTTTTGGTCTACAAGTCTCATGATCCCTTATTATTGACCATAAGTGTGATAAAGATTGATACACAACACATGTTATTCCATAATTAAACTAGTGCTATTGTGGCAGAACAGCAGGCTCATATGATAAAATCCATACCATTAGAATATGTTCTTACTTCTAACACTATCAACAAAAACCATAGAGACCACAGGAAATCAAAGTGGAATGCTCAGTTGTATTTTACCCCATCTGGGTTGTTTATTTTTGGTGTTGTATGTGTTTACGTCTCTGTGTACATGAGCCCCAAGCTGCCTAAATTGTCTGATTAATCTCCATATGCCAAGATCCTGTTTTTGCTCTGGGTGCCGGCAATTGAGCCTTTTCATCTTAAGGAAGTTGTTTGTCGTCTGCTCTGAAAATAACCACAGCAGGAATTGGGCTGTATTTTTAGGACACAGGATGGACCATGGACATGCCTTGTGCCTTCTGGTATGGGATTGTTGGCTTCCTATTGCTCTACAAAGCTTTGGTAAGTAGGTCAGAGAAAAGGCATCAACAACGATTACCTAAAATAAAATGTCACCTAAAGGTTACATTTCCCACTGTGACAAATATCCTGCATCTTTATCATGGCGATACACTGCTGAGAAAGAATTAATACACAGGGCATTTTGCTTTGATCCTTATACACAGATGCTACATGTAAAATATATATTTGATTGTATGCAATTATGTGTAATTTAAAACATTTAACTGAATTAATAAATGTAATTAATTTTAATTTTAATATAATGTTTTAGCAGTGCAGATATCATTCTAATTGCTGTACTTACCTACATATGACTACATTGTGTAGAACTGAATGTATTTAAATTTCATTGTGTGTGTGTGTGTGTACACGTACGTAGCATTTAAATTTAATTAGAAGTGTTAGTCTATTTATATTCAACTTGTGAAAATTTAAATGGTTCAATGGCTCTATTCTAATTTATTCGAGCTCATAAACACCATCTTCATTTAGTTAATTTTTCCATACTTTTTCTTTTTGGGCATGGGCAGTCAAAGTTGCTTTACAAGAATAGTAAAACTATACAGTGAAAAATTGTTGCTGTTAACTGCCATCAAGTTGTCTTTGACTCACGGTGACTCCATGAACGAGAAACCTCCAAATCATGCTTTTGCTAAAAGCCCTGTCAGGCCTTGCAGACTTAGGGTCATGAGTTCCTTGATTGAATCTATCAGTCTTCAGTCTGATCTTTCTGTCTTCTTGCTGCTTTTACCTTACCAAGAATCATTGTCTTTTCTAGTGAGTCATTCCTTCTCACTAGAGAAAATCCCTCCTGGGCACACAGAAGATTGGGTGACCTGGAAGGCACTCCAACAGGTTGCGTTCTGGCACCACGAGATGCAGAGCTAACCTTGAGAAATGGGGCTACAATTAGTAGAAAACAGAAAGAAGGTGGGAAAAGAATATGGCCCTTTCCTTTAATCATCTTTAAAACCAAACTGTTCCAATATCTTGTGTGTTATTCCTCATCAACAGCTTTTACCATCTTGACTGCAGTTTGATTTTGCTTTGCTGTGGATTCTAATTTTCTGTTGTGAAATGTTGCTGGGCATATATAGAGCTTTTTAGTTGATGTGACTTTGGACTTCATCACATGCAATAAAATCAGTAAGAAAGATCCAGAACCCCATAGCTAATGACTGCAGATTACTGAATATCCCGTTGCTAAAAAGTTATAATGGAAACAACTTCTTTTGCTATTACAATACTGGAAGGACCTTAATACATGGCCTACTAGATGCCAATGCAAGTTATTATGCTGTTAGCCTGGTGGAAGATACTGTACATACAATCCCTTTCTCAGGCATTCAGTATTTATTTTGTGGTTCTCATCCAATCTCAGATCAGGAAGTAGTGAACTCTGGGAACAAGTTATAAAAAGAAAGACATTCTGTCGTCTCTTCAGAGGGTTAAAAGTCATCTCCATTTCAAATCCACAGTATTGCTTTGGACCAAATTCTTTTTTGTGCACGAACAATTTTTCCTCTGGGGAGGGAAAGCAATGTTCACGATAAAACTGTTCACGATCATGATGAGACTTGGCTTTTATCAGTTTCTTATGTTTCCATATTCATTCAAATTATCCCCATCCCACTTTTCTTTTCCAGTTTTCATATATCAACTATTCTTCTCATCAGCATCACTAAAACCTACAAAATTTGGCAAGAGATACCTGTCAACATAGAAAATTGAATGTAAACATCCAACCAGCATTTTCACTTATATTTGAATAAGATCAACACATTATAGCTTTACATGTATAAATGGAAACCTATTTCTATTGTTTTAGATAGCTGTTGATGAAAGAGAAGTAGCAAGAGAACACGTAGCAGCCATTTATTCTCATCAGTGAAAAAACACATAATTCCTTGGAGATGTGCTGGACCAAATATAAAAGGAAACAAATACCAGGGAGAGATACAAATGTTTTTGGCTACAGTGTTGCCAAAAACATTTATACAGTGAGAAATGTTGTTAAAAGTTTTCAAAACATTTTTATAAAGTTTATGAAGAAATCAGCTAAGGTCAAGTTCTTCTTAATCCCCTTGATTTAAGTGAAGTACAGCAGAGAAGAGCCTGCATGGTACAATGGTTTGAGTGGAAGACTCGAGTGGATCTACACTGATTCAATATCATGGGTCCCATCTAGTGTGGCTATACTAGATTAGTTCTGGGATGTGCTACACATGCAGTTCCTCAGCTGCTGCTGAAGCAGAAGGAAGTGACTACAATCTAGCAATGCCAACCTAGTTCGATAATGCCTGATGGCCACCATTTCTATTCCCATCCATTCTCTGTATCACAGAGGTTTCGGCATGATCCCTTTTGTTTGATTGCTGCCTGGAGTGATGTTGACCAGGGTAATGAGGGAGAATAGAGAGGAGGAATAATTCCCTTCTCTCCCTCCTCTCTTCCGAAACCACTCCATCACCCCAAACAACATCACAGTAGGCAACATTTGACTGGTGGGATTCATATCACAGTTGAAAACCACAATGACATGGAAAATGGGAAGGTATAAGTGCCATGCCATGTCTGCAGGCTGCCCATACCTGGGAGACACAGGATGGCAGTGTAAACAGTTCCAGTCAGTACCCCTTCAGAAATGGGCTCAAAGTTGGAAGATACTCTGAATTTTGGCCCAGGATAAAAAGTATCCCCTGACTTTTAGTAAACATGAATCAAGGCTGTGTAAAGGTGCTCTTGTCTTGCATTGTCCTGGACCAGCTCTGCGAAGCATTTGGCTACTATGAAGCTGATTTGGGCCCTTCAACATTAAGTGGCCAGGGTAGGCATGCTGTAGGATTCTGGGAGAACAGAATTAAATCCTCATTCAGCCACAGAAAGATGTTGGTAACTTTAGGAAAATCATGTGCTTAGCCTCAGAGGAAGCAGTGGTAAGACTGCTTTGAACAAATCTTGTGAAGAAAACTCCATGATAGGTTTGCCTTAGGACTGCCATAAGTAAAAAATGAATTGAAGATGTAGAGAAATGTTTATTATAGAGTGTTTATTATACTGTATTTAAACTGTATTTATGTATTACATTTATTGCCATGGCCTAGCTGTGAGGGATAGGTTGCCATGGTGACAAGACAAAGCCTCAGAGGAGGTGGGCGGAGCTTAAGGAGGAAAAGGTTTGAAAGTGGCAGTTAAGCTTCAGTCCGGTGGAAGAGACCCGGGGAAGAGGATAGCCAGTTAGGGCTCTGTTGTGAAGCTGTGAGAATTCAGTAGTTCCTAGAATTTGTGAATAATTCTTCAGCAAGAGAGCTGAAGGTGTTACCTTGTTAGATTGCTTAGGTTAAAGGAATCTAACAGAGGGGGTTTTCAGGATTGCCAGTAAGGAAAGACTGGTGATCAGTGGTTTGTTCCGAGTATAGGGCAAACCGTGTGGATATTCACAATAGGGAACTCTGAAGTAGTATAAGCACTTCACTAAAGAAGAAGTTTGTAGAATTGTATCATCAGAAGCATGTATCTCAAACCAGCCATTTTGTAACATCAAGCCTTGTGCCAAGTTCAAATTCTCAAAACTGCAACAATTACGTTCTGTTAACAATAAATCTTGTTCTCTTTGTATTTCAAACCTGCTTCCTTCATTGCTTTTATGCTTGGTGAATTCCACACTACCAAACTCACCTCACAACACAACTAAAGATAAACAGAGACATAATCCAGCGTCTCTAAACATATTGGTGGCAGCTTAATGGATATTTAAAGGAAGGTTCCTCACAGAATATTGGTAGCATTAAAGAAGATTAATACTTCCTCACATAATTTTTGGTGGCATTCTAGTGAGATTAGCGCTGCTTCTTTACATTTCTGTTGACAAGCGGTGGGATTAACGCTTCTTTACATTTTTGGTGGCAGACGACGGGATTCGTGTAACAACTAATCGAGTGCCTTAAGTTTAATTTTAAAATAAGTTGTGAGGTAAAAGTTGCTGAAAAATGGCTACCAGGCGGCAGAGAAAGCTGGCTGAGGAAAGAGAGGGAGACCAAGAAGAAAGTTCAAGCTCTGAGGCAGAGACAGAGCCAGTGCCTATGACAGAAATGGCTCTTAAGTACAAATTAGAGATGAAACGATTGGAGATGGAGAGAGAGGCGAAACAAAGAGAATTTGAAGAAAAACAAAGAGAGTTGGAGATGGAGAGAGAGGCGAAACAAAGAGAATTTGAAGAAAAACAAAGGGAAAGAGAATTTGAAGAAAGACAAAGAGAGAGAGAAGTGGAACGCGAGTTAGAATTGAAGAGAATGGAGTTTGAGCTAGAAAAGCAAAGATTAGCTTTATCTCAAACATCCAGTGATGTTCAGGAAGGGAGATCTGGAGGGGATACCCCAGATTTGATGAAGAAATTCCCAAAATATACCAAGGAGGATTGTCCAGAGAAATTCCTAATATCTTTTGAAAGATGTTGTCGTGATTTTGGAGTGGCTAAGGAAAAATGGATGACATACCTTAGGCCACAGATAAGTGGGAAACTTTTGCAGATTTATGGACAGATGCCGGAGGAGTCTTGTAGAGACTATGATCTGTTTAAGAAACAGGTTCAACAGGAATATAGATTGACTCCTGAATATTATAGATTTAAGTTCAGGACGTTGAAGAAAGATAAAACACAAAGTTTTGCTCAGGTGGCCTCTAGATTGTCTCAACTGTTCGATAGTTGGATAAAGACGTCTGAGGTAGAAGATTATCAACAGCTGAGGGAACTTTTGAAATTGGAACAATTTTTCCAATTAGTTCCTTATGAAATTCCTTGGGTGATTCAAGATCGCAAGCCATCCACGATTGTAGAGGCAGCGGGTATGGCAGATCAAATAACAACCTTGAAAGAAGGATTTAAAAGGGAAGATCTGCCAGGGGACAAAAGAACAAACAGGCAGCCATTTTATTCACAACAAAAGCGCCCACAGCAAGAAAAGGGTGCTGACTTAGAAGACACCCCCTATAGGAGGCAGAGTGTAATAAGACCAACTGCTCCTGAGGTAAAACGACGGTGCTATCAATGTGGAGAATGGAATCATTTAAAATATCAATGTCCCTTGTTAAGGAAAGAGAAAACAACCCTCTTTGTGAATAAAATGAAAGAAACACCAAGGGCAGAAACAGATACTGTTTCAAAGGAGAGTTCAAGCTCAGAGCCTCAAGAGAAACAATGTCTGTTCATCCTGTCAGGCAGCCCATCTAAGGACTACTTAGAAACCATTTCTATTGATCACAAAGACAGGAAAGGACTCAGAGATACAGGTTCCGAAGTATGCATCGCGCACCCTGAAATAATACCTCAGAAATTTCAACAGCCAACCTCTGAAATAAAATTAAAAGGTTTAGGTCCCGCGATCCCGACACCCGTGGTGACCTTGCCAATAGAATATAAAGGATGGAAGGGTATGTGGGATTTTGCAGTCAGTCCTGACATACCATATCAATGTTTAATTGGAAATGATTTGGCTGAGGAGATTAAATTCTGTAAGATGGCATGTGGGGAGAAAGAATGTAACAATGAAAGCCCTGAACAGAAAGCCCTGTGTTTTGCCATACAACAAGATGGGGACGAGAGTCCAGAAACCAGCGCTACAGTGGCTGAGCTTGTTAAGAAGACGGGAGGAGTTGAGGAGATTCGGCAGGAACAGAGAGCCGATGGATCTCTGAAGCCTCTATTTGCTTTAGCTCAAAACCCCACAGTATTGCCAGAAGAACAGCCCTCCGAGTTTATACTGAAGAATGGTGTCCTATATAGGGAATCCAAAAGTGTAAACTCGACAGAAAGATCAGTGACATGTAGTCAAATTGTAGTGCCTCAAGGTTTTAGAGAACAGCTGATGAGGGTGGCACACGAAAACCCTCAAGGTGGACATTTGGGCATAAGAAAAACCACGAAAAGGATCACTAAAAACTTTTATTGGCCTGGCATGTTCCAGAGGATCAAAGAGTTTTGCCAATCCTGTGACATCTGCCAGAGATTGAGCACTGGAAGGGATAAAGTTAAAGCTCCATTGATCCCTATGCCAATAATTGGGGAACCATTTTACAGAGTAGGCATTGACATTGTAGGTCCTCTCTGTAAACCAAGCAGACGTGGTTACCGTTACATTTTAACCATGATTGACTACGCCACAAGATATCCAGAGGCTGTAGCTCTGACTAACATCGAAACAACTACAATTGCAAATGCCCTGCTGTCCATTTGGGGAAGAACTGGATATCCCAGAGAACTGGTCTCGGACTTGGGAACCCAGTTTACTTCCAAGCTTCTGTCGAAGTTGCTGGAGTTATGTGGAATTAGACACCTGACTTCCACAGCATATCATCCGCAAACAAATGGACTGGTTGAGAATATGAACAAGACTTTAGTCAAAATGATAAAGTCTTACAGTCAGGAAAGGCCTTATGACTGGGACGTCAAGTTACAACAACTGCTGTTCGCCTACAGGACCGTCCCTCATGACAGCACCGGCTACAGTCCATTTGAATTGCTGTATGGAAGGAAAGCTCGTGGTCCGTTAGATCTGTTGAGAGAATATTGGGAAGAAAGTCCGGCGAAGGATCCTGTTCCAGTGACGGAGTATTTAAGAGATCTTCAAGCAACAATGCAGCTGGCTAGAGACATAGCTCAAGAACATTTGCTTGCGGCTCAGCAGAAACAGAAAGACTATTATGACTCTACTGCTAAGCCAAAGGTCTTCGACATCGGAGATGAAGTTTTATTTTTATCTCCCAACAAGGCCAACAAGCTTCAATTGGATTGGTCTGGACCATGGAAGGTCATCAGAAGACACAATCACATAAACTATGATATTTTTGATGAACAATCCAATGTAGAAAAAAGAGTCCATGTAAATATGTTGAAGCCTTATGTTGTAAGATCTGCAAATGTATGTTTTGTTGTTTCAGAAGAGGAATCCGGTCCCTTTTCTTTTTGGGAGGGTGATCGTGAACAGTTCAGGAATGTAGATCGGGTAGATATGAATGTAGAATTGTCCCTACCTCAGAAAAGAGAGGTTGTAGAGGTTTTAAATAAATATAGGGACATATTTTCGGACTTGCCAGGAAAGGTCCAAGGAGTCCAGCATCGAATAAACACCGGTGATGCTACTCCTATTGTATCTCCACCCTACAGGGTTACGGGGAGAATTAATGAATGTATTGAAAAAGAAATTAGGGAAATGTTGGACCTAGGGATTATTGCTCCATCGGTTAGCTCTTGGGCTTCACCTATAGTTTTAGTGCAGAAGCCTGACAAAACAATTAGGTTTTGTGTAGACTATAGGAGGTTAAATAAAGTGACCCAGACGGACACCTATCCTATGCCACGTTTAGACGATCTACTGGAAAGGATGGGGAAGGCCAACTTTATTAGTAGCATTGATTTGACCAAGGGGTTTTGGCAAGTGCCCATGGCACCACAAGACCGTCACAAGACCGCTTTCCGGACCCAAAATCGATTATTTGAATTCTATGTCCTTCCTTTTGGCCTAAAAAATAGCCCGGCCACATTTCAAAGATTAGTGGACAGTGTTTTGAGTGGACTGGGGTCTTTCTGTGTAGCCTATATTGATGATATAGGGATTTTTAGTAATTCATGGAGAGATCACCTTAATCATTTAGATCTGGTGCTAAACAGGTTGAGGGAAGCAGGGTTAACCGTTAAAGCTTCCAAGTGTAGGATAGGATATAAGGTTACCAAATATTTAGGACATTTAGTGGGAGGAGGTCATATTCGACCTGATCCTACTAAAGTGGCAGTTATACACCAGTGGCCAGTGCCCAAAACGAAAAAACAGGTTAGGGCATTCCTTGGATTGGCGGGTTACTATCGAAAATTTATCCCATCCTTTAGTAATCTGGCAGCCCCTCTTTCGGATCTTACTAAAAAGAAGAACCCGAACCAGGTAATTTGGACTCCAAATTGTCAGACTGCCATGGATCAGTTGAAGAAATCCATTACTTCAGATTCTGTCCTAATGGCACCAGATTTTGACAAGCCCTTTATTTTGACGTGTGATGCTTCAGATACTGGGCTTGGAGCTGTCCTAAGCCAATTGGATGTAGAAGGAGAAGACAGACCCCTATTGTTCTTAAGTAAAAAATGGCATTCTAATGAGTATAGTATGTCAACAATTGAGAAAGAATGCTATGCCATTAACTGGTCAGTCAAGAAACTGAAACCATATTTGTGGGGTAGGAAATTTACTTTGCAAACAGACCATGCTCCCTTACGATGGCTAGATAATGTAAAAGGTACCAATAACAAACTGTTAAGATGGAGTTTGGGTTTACAAGATTTCATATTTGACATAAAACATGTTTCAGGTAAACAAAATGTAGTTGCGGACGCCTTATCAAGGATTCCATAGGTTAAAGGTTTGTATATATGTATAGTTGAAATGTACCTAACTATGATGCGTTTCCCTTTCAGAATTGATATATGTATATTTATTGTTAAATGTTATGTAGGATTATTTTTGCTATTCTAGGATTAAGAAATGTGCAAAAATATTTTTCTGGGGGGGAAGGTGTAGAGAAATGTTTATTATAGAGTGTTTATTATACTGTATTTAAACTGTATTTATGTATTACATTTATTGCCATGGCCTAGCTGTGAGGGATAGGTTGCCATGGTGACAAGACAAAGCCTCAGAGGAGGTGGGCGGAGCTTAAGGAGGAAAAGGTTTGAAAGTGGCAGTTAAGCTTCAGTCCGGTGGAAGAGACCCGGGGAAGAGGATAGCCAGTTAGGGCTCTGTTGTGAAGCTGTGAGAATTCAGTAGTTCCTAGAATTTGTGAATAATTCTTCAGCAAGAGAGCTGAAGGTGTTACCTTGTTAGATTGCTTAGGTTAAAGGAATCTAACAGAGGGGGTTTTCAGGATTGCCAGTAAGGAAAGACTGGTGATCAGTGGTTTGTTCCGAGTATAGGGCAAACCGTGTGGATATTCACAATAGGGAACTCTGAAGTAGTATAAGCACTTCACTAAAGAAGAAGTTTGTAGAATTGTATCATCAGAAGCATGTATCTCAAACCAGCCATTTTGTAACATCAAGCCTTGTGCCAAGTTCAAATTCTCAAAACTGCAACAATTACGTTCTGTTAACAATAAATCTTGTTCTCTTTGTATTTCAAACCTGCTTCCTTCATTGCTTTTATGCTTGGTGAATTCCACACTACCAAACTCACCTCACAACACAACTAAAGATAAACAGAGACATAATCCAGCGTCTCTAAACATATTGGTGGCAGCTTAATGGATATTTAAAGGAAGGTTCCTCACAGAATATTGGTAGCATTAAAGAAGATTAATACTTCCTCACATAATTTTTGGTGGCATTCTAGTGAGATTAGCGCTGCTTCTTTACATTTCTGTTGACAAGCGGTGGGATTAACGCTTCTATAAAACAACAACAACAACAACAGTCCATGGATTCATGTGCTCTGTGCCTGTGTCATGTAAACCAGAGTGGGAATCATGTGGTCCTCCAGGGTCAATGGTAAATCTCAGCACTCCACCAGGATAGACAAATGTGAGGAATGCTGGAAGCTGCCACATTTCTGTTTCTAAGGTAGCCCCTTTTCTCAGTAAGTTAGCACATGTATGTGAAACTAATTATACTTTCCAGATTTGTGACTTCATTTTATTTCTGCAGTGGAATAATTGGTCCTTAGGAGAAAGATGGTGCAGCCGTATCCAAGACTATCCAGGAATTGATTATTCAATTGCAATTTGAATTGAAGTTCAATATTGTGATGTAAAACAACTGAAAATGTTGATCCCTTGTGGAGAAATGCCAAGGTAAGTTTTTATAAAAGTAAAAAAATGTGGCAAAACCAGACTATGTGTCATATAGTTCTATCAAATGAAATATAATCTTATTACATTAAGAACAAGACATGCTTCTGAATGAGTCTCAGTTATATGAGGATGAGCTAGAATGGCTATACTTTATAAATAACTAAACAGCAAGGCATTGCATTTTTCTTTAAGTTTTGTTAAATCTGCACTCATGTGCAAAATAGCATATGTAAATTTTATGAAAATCATGAACCTCTTTTATGCTCAATTTTCAGCAGAAGACTAGTGATAAAAATATCTGACACAATTGGCTTCAGTCTAGAAAAGCTTGTGCTAGAAATTTTTCTCATTTTCAAAGTTCTACTGGATTCCTTCATGGATTTTCAATGCACAGATATTTTAAAACATTCTTGCTTGTTTGCTTCCACTATGAAGGGAAAAAACAAGGCTAATTCCTACTGGGATACATTAAGCCAAGATAGGTGTCTGAACTCATCCACGGCACTTGGTAAATGATCAGAGGTACTCCTAGAAAAGTTGAAAGATTTTTTTTTCCATAAAGGAATTACATACTGTAATTAAAACAAAGAAACAAGTTTGGGTGGGAAGAACTCTTCCAGTTTTCAATTCCAGATTTCTAATGCAGATAAAAGCAATTGTTCTCTCTTGCTCAAGGTGAAATGAGCACTGATTCATCTGAATGAATAAAATGGCTAAATACTCTTGATTGTTTATATAGCAGTGGATTGACATGGAAAGCACACTGCCAAATCCTTTCTGAAGAACACTGGCAATGAAGTTATTGTCATTGCCAATGGAATGCCAGAGGAATGATTTCCTTCTGCTTGTTGCTCTTGCTGGGCATTACGGGCATCATGGATGCAGCAAATTATCTACCATTATACCATTGAGTCCACTGCTGTGAAAATGAAAGAGCAGGACTCTAGTCATAGAGCCAAAGAGTTGGAAGAGACCTCATGGGGCATCCAAACCAACCCCCTGCCAAGAAGCAGTAAATTGCCCTCAAAGCACCCCCGACAGATGGCCTTCCAGCCTCTGTTTAAAAGAAAGAGCCTCCACCACACTCCGGGGCAGAGAGTTCCACTGCTGAACAGCTCACAGTCAGGAAGTTCTTCCTCGTGTTCAGATGGAATCTCCTTTCCTGTAGTTTGAAGTCATTGTTCCGCGTCCTAATCTCCAGGGCAGCAGAAAACAAGCCTGCTCCCTATGACTTCCCCTCACATATTTTCCCATGGCCATCATGTCTCCTCTTAGTCTTCTCTTCTGAAGGCTAAACATGCCCAACTCTTGAAGCTGCTCCTCATAGGGCTTGTTCTCAAGACCCTTGATCATTTTAGTCGCCCTCCACATTTCAGCTTGTCAACATCTCCCTTCAATTATGGTGCCCAGAATTGGACAAGTATTCCAGGTGTGTTCTGAGCAAGGCAGGATAGAGAGGTAGCATAACTTCCCTGGATCTAGACACTATACTCCTATTTATACAGGCCAAAATCACATTGTTGGCCCATGTTTAACTTGAGTGGAAGGTTCAGCCTACAGACCAACTCTCCTTGATGGCAGCTGCACCTCACTGCCCCCTCCCACCAGCGGCCGGCAAGGAGGAGGTGAAAAGGTGGGCATGAGACTTTGGCTCCTTCAGAGTGAAAGGTGCAGTCTACAGACCAACTCTCCTCTGTGGCAGCTACACCTTGCTGCCCCCTCTTGTATAGTATAAATGGCAGTAGGAATGAGTTTAATTTTGCTGTTTACAGATTTACATTTTTCTTGGACAGGCCTTCAAACAGAATATCATCAAATATAGGAGATATGAAATTGTGCAGAGTAATGGCTGGAAGGGTGATTTCCAAAAAAGGAAAAAGCATTTAAAATGGAAGTAATATTTCCAGGATTTCAGCAGATCAGAAGCTTCTAGTACTAGCAATAGAACACTTGGGCTTAAGCAATTCAAGAGCAGAGTTAAACTTTATTCAAAGATCTATATTACTAAATGGGAAAGTTAACAGGGCACAGCTATGTAACTAACTAACTCACAGATGACATCTTGTCTCTCCCATGTGCACAGGAGAAGAACAAAAAGTAGAACAAAATGGAGAACTTATGTGCTCAGAAAAAAGGGTGTTTCTGAGAAGTAAGAAAGGTGATAGGAGGAAAGAACAGTGATAGGCAGACAGAGAGGCTAATGTGGAAAGTGCTTTTCTCTACCAGCTAACTCATCTGCTTTTCAAAGTTCATTACGAGGACTACTAAGTCCATGCTGAGTTCCAATTGGAGGTAGTATTATGTGGACCACTTACAATGGGTTCAAGATGAGTACATTTTATTTAGCTCATGTAGGCAAATTATAAACTCCAGGATTCTGTAGGGTGCAGCCAAGATAGTTAAAGGGTGATCAAAGTGCTCTAATTGTGTAGTGCGAAAGAGACCTCAGTTACTTTCAAGCCCTGTTCTCAGCCTCCCTTCTCTCGCCAGATGATTTCACTGGGTTGTGATTACTGGGTTGGGAAAGTAGAAAAGAAAGGGAGGAAAAGGTTTTGTTTTTTTAAAACCCAAACCTGCAGGTTTTAATTTAAAACAAAATAAACACAGCCTCAGACATTAATCTTCTGTGATTGCTTGACAATTAATTTGTGTGATTCATGAAGCTATGCTCGTTTCCTGGTCAGTTTTATGGGACAGCAGGAAATATTTCTGGAAGGATGCCCACTGTCCCATAGTACCCCCAGGGGGTCATCCTTCATAAAACCTCAACACAGGCATTCCTCCAATCCAGGGGTCCTCAAAAATTACAAGACGAGGACCAGTTCACGGTCCCTCAGAATGCTTGGGGGAGGGGGGGGTGAACTATACTTTTTTAAAAAAAATTAATAAATTCCTATGCACACTGCACATACCTTATTTGTAGTGCAAAATAACATGAAGAACAATAAAATATTTAAAATTTGGAACAATTTTAACCAACACAAAATTACCAGTATTTCAGCGGGAAGTGTGGGCCTGCTTTTGGCTGATGGGATAGTCAAGTTAATTAGGATTTTGTTGTTGTTGTGTGCCTTCAAGTTGTTTCAGATTTAGAGTGACTGACCCTAAGTCTAAAGTTTAGGGCGGAGGCTGGGGAAATGACCTTGGAGGGCTATTTGGGGACTCCTACTCCGATCAATGCAGTTTTCTGCAGCTCATTGCCATGTATTGTTGGCAAAGAGTCATCTACTTCTGGCAATCAGAGTTGGGTTGTATGTTTGCAGGTCTGAGAAAGCCCTGTATATCCAGCATTTGTTTTTCTCTGTAGGCTATACATGATATTGATTTGATTGTGTGTTTTGATTATGTGGTCCTGCATGGCAGGAGAACTGGCTCTTGTAGTCTCTTCCAGCTCAGGGAGTTAAGTCTGAGAAGGTATCCAGTATGTGTGATTTCAACTGCTTTTTAATGTTAGGAGAAAGTGAATATGAACAATAGTGGATGTCAGAAGGATTAACAACCAAACAGAGTGCAACCAATAGGGCTAAATCCAATGGTTTGTCCCAACCAGAGTAGCCTCACTGAACACATATGAATTCAATATTTAGGTAAGAATAGGTGGAGTGCAACATATTTAAAATTCATAGCTAAAGCACTCCTATTTCATTTCTATTGTCATGGTTCAGTTCTGGGAGGGATATTTAAAAGTTTTGGGAGGTGTATTTAAAACTTTCAGCCAGAGTGCTTTAGTGTCTCACCAAACTACAGTTGCCAGGATGCCATGGGATGGGACTACGGCAGTTAAAGTGGCCCTATAATTATGTATTGTAGTGTGAATGGTGTCTGCTCTAGTTCAGGCTCAACAGTTGAACTTACCCCACAGCAATATCTCCCATTTACAAGTAAATATGACTTAGGCCCCATCTGCACTGACCATTTAATGCAGTTAGTTAGCTTCAAACTGCAGTGGCCAGACAACAAACTTCAACCAAGCACATGAAAGAAAGTTCTTCATATGCACCACCGCTTCGTGGTTTGTGTAATTAATTACCACCCAGGCTTAAAAGTGGTTCCAGCCTTTCTTATAAAATTATCTGCACAGTAAAAACACTTTTTTCAATACTGTTTTGAAACTCCATTAAATGATCAGTGTAGCCATGCCTTAAATTGGGAAAATGCAATTTTTCCAATGGAGGGGAAGGACTAACAACAACTTCCCTGATCCCATACCTCACTGCAATCCACAAGGGCTTTTACTGCTTTAAAAGATAAACTTAATTGCAAATTTGCTAATCTTCATGTCTAGTTTGTTCCTAATTTACAGAGTGATATGAAATTCTTTGGGTAGCCATAAGTCAGTAGATAACATAGGCACACAATAAAAAAAATGTATTAACCTGCAAGTTGCAAAACCCCAGAACTACAATAAGGGTTTGCAACTGGCAGATCTGCATAAATGACAACCAATATATTTATGGCACCCCATACTGTAGCTGTATTTTTTTTTAATCATGCTCTGCATTGGTCAAGTTTCCCTTCTCTAAATTGGAGGAATGCTGATCCCTTTAAATATTGTTTAAAATGAATCCAGAAAGGGGGAATTAATATGAGTATGCTCAGTGCCCTGCTTCTTATAAAACATATTTTCTCTTTCAGGAAGAAATACTTTGAGTAGTTCATATTGCATCAGGGCAAGGTGGGGGTAGAATAAACATCTTCTGTCTATTTATGACTTCAAATTAGACTGAATATGATGAAGTATGTGCCCTGTCTCCATTTTTCTGGGCATTAGTGCTCCTTCGATATATGTATATGAATCATGTTGCCTGTTGATTTATGGCAACCCCATCAATTTTGCAGGATTTTCTTAGGCAAGGGATACTCAGAGGTACTGACCTGGGTTGATCCTGTTTAGCTTTCAAGATCAGACAGGTAAAAAGGCATGATGACCAGCACCAAAAAATGAACAAACATCGGAATAGAGTCTAAATGAATCTAAGTTGCTAGGACTGGATGAACATCCAAGGGTTAAAAGAATTGGTAGGAGTAATTTGTGATGTCTCCTTCTCTGGAGAGGCTGGATGGCCATCTGCCGAGGTGCTAGCAAAGGGGGTGGTCCAGGATGAGAGGGCTTGTAAGCTGTAACACCTGTAGGGCACCACTTTTCTTACCCCTGTCTTTTGCAGGCTAAAAACATCTTTTAAAAATAAATATTTTACATATGTGTAGAAAACATTAGATGGAGCAAAATGAGGCAGGCCTTAGAATAACCACAAAGAACGCCTTCTTTTTGGCCCACCCCTTTTCCAAAATGTGCTTCAGATATTTTGGACAGGCTGCTATGGAGAAGATTTGGCTGAAAAAAGGCATAGAAGAAAAAGAAAGAAAAAAAAAGAAAGGTCACAGATAGCTGTGCAATCTGCATAAGACAATTTATATGTATAGATTCAGAAATAATTGCTATAATGTAAGGAGAACACAATGTATGGCAGGAACTGTTCTGTGATATTTGTCTGGTGTTCTGGTATACTGTGGCTAGTTAGCTAGAAATATACCATATCTCCTGTTCAATAGTTATTCTTAAACCATTCAAAATGATAAAATAGATGACTGCCTTTGTAGAACAATTCACTTCTATATATAGGAGCCATCCATTCCCAGAGATTCATGTAAAGATACAGATAACTTTAATGTTCATAGTTGGATCTATGAACAAGAGGTGAAAATAAGCAAGAACTAAACCCAATATAAAACCATAAACGAATGAAACTGTCTGAAGGAGAGATTCAAACTCTCCCAAAATCCCGAATAAGAATAGAATCACATCTACAGAGAAAAACCTTCACACCAGAATCAGACAGGACTGATAATGTTATGTGTGCATATGCTACTGCTGGTTACTTCCTATTTCAGTAGCAATAAGCCAAGAAGGGCGAAGCACAAAACACCATGTCAATGAGATGAGAGAAAGCATTTCACAACAAATCCAGCATGGATGTGTGGTTCTGCACATTCTCTGCAGAGACTGGATATAACTCTGGGTCCAAAGAATAGTAAAGAACAGTTTCCAATTATGTTTCACTCCAAACCTCTTACAATCTAGATTTTCTTCCCTAACATTTCCCATTGTGTGGTAACAATAACAAATTTACAGAGGAAATCTGATATGTGCAGATGTAAATAGAAGATATGCGTGTTTGTGTATTTTATTGCAGAATCACTATTGGGCTGTGCCGAGTCAAGTCAGGTCTCTCACTCAAAAGGTTTTACACTTTGGACACGAGGAGTAAAGTGAAAGAAGTAGAGGAAGCAGCATCAAACGGGGCAACAAGGTATGCACCTACCTTGTAGAATTAATGCAGTGTGACACCTCTTTAACTGTTATGACTCAATGCTATGGGGTAATGGAAGTTGTAGTTCTACAAGGTCTTTAAGCTTCTTTGCCAAAGAGTGCTGGTGCCTCACCATACTACACTTTTCATGATCCATGTCATTGAGCCATGGCAGTTGGGGTGCCGAACTGCATTCTGCAATTAATCTGAACTTGTTGTTCAGGTAGACATGAGCAAGTCGGTCATTTAGAACAGGGCTTCCTCAGTTATATGTTGTGGAGGAGCAACAATTATTATTATTATTATTATTATTATTATTATTATTATTATTATTATTGTTATTCAGGGACTGGCTTCATATTTGTGAACGTCAGATGCAATTGTTTCTTCTATGCATGGAAATTCACCAGGAAGTCATAATATGGGCCCTCACCATGTTACAACTAGGGGTCTACAACAGGCTTTTTCTAAGTAATAGGGAGGATCAGAACCTTTTCTGTTACAGTTGCCACAAGTTAATTGGGTGTGTGTAACGATAGCCAGAGCCCAAGGGAATAATTCTTAACTAATATATTCCCTGGCACACACACCCACACGTTCCTTCGGCTGTTATATTGCTCACAGCTGGTCACCAATGTAAACTGGACTAAAGACCATTCAGCTGTTGGCACCAATTTGAAGGATCAGAGTAGAGTATTTTATTTTCTAAGGCTCCAACTGGACACCTGTCACAAAGCTCGATGTGTATTGACGAATTATTGGCACCACTCAAATAGATTTGAGAATTTAACTTGATGTTATGCCTGAGATAAAGCTTGTTGTTTCCCAGCCCTTCCTTTAACTCCCTATAAAGTGTCTGAGGTTGAAAGATGTTAGAGATTACTGGAACAGACCTAATGAAATGAATCAATGGGATGACTTTATGGAAAGTTGAACTAGAACAAAGTTTATTTATATATATTGGAACAAACAACTGAATTCTTCTTAGAGTTACACAAGCGTATATGGTTAGCACAGCACAATCTTCTCAACCGGTTTCTGAGTCCTACCAAGCTTACTGGACTTCCTAACTGAGTATCTGTTCGTCAACATGAGCAATTTCCCTCTGACAGACTAAACCTATCTGTCCCCTCAGTGTATCTAGCTTTCCTAGAATACCCTGTCCTTTAGAGTGTACAAACAACCAGTGTGTTTTCACCCACACCAGTTCACAGGCGGCTATTGACCCTCCAGGCCACTCTATAGCCACACCTGCCTTAAAACACTCTCCCTCAGGAAATCTTCAGCTCATTCGAAAAGCCACCCTCTCCCTTCAGATCAAAATCCAATCTCCCTCTATGTCAGAAGCTGCCTGCCTTTTTTACACTCACAGCTCCAGCTCCTCCCATCTGTCCTAGCCAATCCTGGGATAGCTAAACTCCTCCCCTCTGCTGATCTGACTCTCCTGGTATTTCCCTCACTAACATGGAGGCCGGCTTACTGACTTTTAGGCTTCGGCTTTGGCCTACAAAGGTATGAGTCCATTACAGTGTGTTATCTGCTCCAGCATATAACAAGGAACTAGGTTTGCAAGATTTGAGCTGTGCATTTGATTCGTTTGAGCTGAAGAAACCTTTGGCTGTTGCTGGGAGCAGTTATGCAGCATCCTGAAGCTGAAGACTGAATCTATTTGGAGTGCTAAGGAAACTGCTTGTTTATGGCAAGATAAGGACATTCTGCTGATAACTAAGTAGCGTTTGCATGTCGTCATGTAAAGAAGGCTTACCAGAGATATTGTTTGTGTATATTGGTGAGAACAATTCTTCTGTTTTGCTTTGTGTTTTTGGTCTCCAGTGAATAGAACTATACTTTTATTCTACTTAAAGCAACAGACTCGTGTATTTTTTAGCTTTTATCACACTGAGAGTAAAAGGGGCTGAGACATTCTGTGGGCTACTAACACTATTCTGACACACTAGTCCATGGACAAGCACCAGTTAATGGATCACTGTTTCACTGATAACATTTGGTAGGTATAGTACAAACATAGTGCTTTGCTTCTAGCTTCTAGCTACCCTTAAACTTTATGTGAGCACCCTGTACCTGACAGGACCTGCTTATTTTCATAATTGCACTGCACACATAGCTAAAGTTGCTGATCTAATATGCTAAAAGTGTAATTATTGCTACATATACAGCCAGCAGTAAATTACTACCCTTTGGGAGCTAAGGGAAAACAGAGGAAACAGTGTGACTCAGAGGTAGTTTCTGAGTCAACATGCTTCCTAAGGCTATTCTCTGGATGCTATCTTTAGCATCTAACAATTGGTTTGACCAACCTTTGTTCTTGATGGTCAAACCTTTGCAGAGAGAGAGGGAGAACTGGACACAACTAAATCAGCAGCTTCTTCCAGGATTAACTTTTCATACAAAGCAATACAGTGCACAAAAAGAAGCAGTGTGCTTATATTTTGAAATATAGTAATAGTAAAATAAGTGTAGAAAAATAATGCATCTGCAAAAGACCAGTTGGCATTGTGGTTCATACAGACAGTCCATTTCAGTCCATTTATGGGTATCTGTTCATGGTATGAACACAAGAACTCTTATTTGTGGGTATTTAAACTCTCATTAATCTACATCCAAGACTTGCTTCTGTTACAGTTGATTATCCTTCTTAAAATGGAATTTCATCACATTACATTTTGGAGTTACAAGTCCCTGAACCCTGCAGGGAAAATGGAAGATTGCTCCCTACATATTTTTTGATAGTTGATAGCAAATTGAAACATTATTATGATTCACTATTATTTATTCATTTGCATCTTGGCTTTCAAAGGTGGAAACAAATGTAGATTAAAATACATACAAAAACACCTAAAACATAAACAAATTCTTTTAAAATATAATTGACAAATCTAGAGAATTAAAACTACATATGTGCATTAAAAACAAGAGAAAAATCAACTCAAGTATTAGTTGAGGTAAAATCATATATGTACCACCTCTGAATGCCTGATTCCAGGTCATGTGTCAAGGGTATATGAATCGGTTCTGAGATATTGTTCTATATGAACAAAAATTTCTAAGGTCCTTACACACCTTCATTTTTTTCAGTGTTTTTAATGAGAGTCTGAACTCATTTCTAAAGCATAGTATTCCTCCCTATTTGGATACTGTTGGCCCAGACTCTCTATTCTGAGAGAGTTCCTGTATAACCGACTACTGAAACTACCTTATTAAATCCAACTGGCCTCCTTACTTGCTTAAAGTAAGTAAAGTAAGTAAGTAAGTATATCAGAATATATCTGGTGAGCATGGTACGGCCAGCTCTAAGAGCAATTGTAATGCTTTCATCATCTACATCTTGCTTTATGAAAGAAAACTCATAATTCTTCTCTACTTACTTATTCTGGGCTTAATCTCATCAGCAATGACTCTCTGGGGCAATAAAAGAGTTGGCAAAATAGATACTTCAATTTCCTGGAAGGTCAAATTGTTGCAGACCCCTCTTCCATCCCTAAAGGAGACTGAAACAGTAGGCTGTAACCTTTTCTTAACTTTATAGCTCATGGGAATTGAATCTATTTTTATTTTCTTTCAAGTAATAAAATGGGGTTTTTTTAAAAAAAAGAAACATGAAGGTCCTGGGAATGTGAGATATTGCTTAAGAAGTCGAATGGCTGCCCCTGTGTGCTCAGGCAAACCATAAGATGCTTCACATTTGCAAGATTGTTAGAAAATAGATTTTCTGAGGAAGAGGGAGAGAAAATAAAGGAAGACAGTCATCTTAGATCGACAGGGTATGTCTATTATTCAAAACGTGCTTTATTCACTGTTGACGCTTTCTGTGTTTATCATCTTTAGAGCTCAAGGGGCCCTGCTGCCAGTATTTTTGGGATGAAATGCAGAAACGTTTAAGTTTGGAATCAGGAGGTATTGAGATTTCTTTGCTGCAGTACTGCTGAGATGGCATATTGTAGCCTGTTGCTTTAATATACATTAATTGTGCCATCTTCAAACAATAAGGGTTCCTAGTGGATGATTTTAACAAGATCTAGGCAGGCATTGAAGGCCAAGCCCAGAGCCTCCTTAGTTAAAGTCAAATGGGGTGCTTTCAGACTAAACTTAAACCCACTTTGGAGTGGGTTTAAGTCCCCAAAAGAAGAGGGATTTCCCAAAGGTTGTCCCCATTCCAGCATGGTCACTACCTCTCCCCCCAAAATCCTTATTTTTTTTAAAAAAACTTATCAGTTTGCCTTCAAGCTGCTTTGGTAGCTCTCCTGGCATGTAGTAATCACATGCCAAGAGAGGGGAGGGGGAGGAGCATTTTGCCCTCCCCCACCTCCTGGTGCATCATTTTTACATGCCAGGAGGGATGCTGGAGCAGCCTCATGGCAACCTGGTAAGTTTTTATTTTATTTTAAGGATTCTAGGGGGGCTTTGAGAAAGGAGTGGTTGTCCTCTTCACTTCTCTGGGCTCATGGAGTCTGAAGAAGTAACTTGGGATGTGGGAACAGACTATTGGGATTGCAGAAGCATACCCAGTAGTCTGTCCACACAGGGTCCACACCCCATTAGACCCGAACCTTTCAGGATGGCCTGGGTCTAATAGGGTATCTAAATAATTTGGGGCAAAGTAGAGTTTGCCTGCTTTGTCTCAAGTTATTCCTCTTTTATTTGAGGCATTGTTTGGACACCTCAGGTAAAAGTCGGACAGGGCTCACATTTTGGTCCCTGCATGGAAGGGCCCACAGATTGTGTGAACTGGGGCAGAACTCAATGACTCAGAATCCAAATATGCCACTTGCCTCCAACCAATAAATATTTCCAAAGAGTGATTTTTTTTCAAAGTTTTGTACCCATGCTCCTAGTAGAAGTGAGATTTGAGGGGCAGAACCCAATGATTGCTGGCAGAGCTAGAAACAGTTTTTGGTTGAGCCCTACACAAATGTTAGCAATTTACCAAAGAGTACAGCTGCAAAGTTGCAGAGCATAAGCACAGAGAGGAGACAGAATGCTCCAATACTAGCTTGATTGCATGTTAGCGGTTCTTGCATGTAGCCACAAGGAGAGCCGGGTAATGAATTGTTGTTTTTGTTGATTAAATCAAGTGGGGAACAGTAGGTGTCTTCCAGATTTTGTTGTACCATCAGCCAGAATAGCCAGTTAATGTCCTGCTGCATATTTCACCACCCCATGAATGAGTCGAGGTTGCTGGGCACACATGACAGGACCCAGGCTGGCTCCCTCCTTCCCTCTTGAGTTTCCAGTGAGCAAGTAAAACTATGTTGTTTCACATAGCTTTTAGTCCTTAGAATCGGGAATGTCTGCTGGAGGTTTTTTTTTTTTAATTATCTATTGTTTCTAAATTATTCTTTAAGAAATTGTTTTGGTTTTTTTTTAAAAAAAAATTAATGTTTTTATTTTTATTTTTAATATTTTAACTGCTTTAATCTTATATACATTGCTTCGGGACAGCTGAGATTGGATTGTCAAGTACTTTAAAGATGTTAAACTGAACATTTTATCTCATCTTTAGGGCTTCAGGTGCTCACCTCAGCTTAAATACAAAGTTTAATTCAACACAGTACTCTCCATATGTCTCTGTCCCATGTTTCATAGTATGCCATCTGATATGTAATTTCAGCTTCTGCAGTTTTGGGTTTGAGGTCCTGGCATGCCTAGACTCTGAAGGATTGAATCAGACACAAACGCATTAAAGGCAAAGAACAGAGACTTTATTCACTCGTCCAAGTGGATGTCCGAACTCTCAAGACATAGAGGCAATAGATATATGCAAAGAAATGTATAGAGGTTTGGCAGCTATTCAAACAATGGACTTCTGCTGCTCTGAGGGCTGGTTTGTATAGGGTGGCCTAGGCTACAATCTATGATGATTGGTGGAGGCATGCTATCCATTGCTGCATCTGATTGGATTCCTTGTCTAGTGAGACCTTTAATAAACTATCATTGTTGTTTGAAATCTGTGGCTCTTTCTTGGTTCCCCTTTCAGTTGATACATGGGAGAAAGGAATGTAGGTAGAGTTTGGGTTGATGAGTGATAATCCTACTGGCCCAGAAGGAACAATGGGTCTGAGTCAGAGAATGAGCGGCAATGGATGATGGCATACCTAGATGGATTCCCAGGAAGGACAAAAGGCAGGGTGTTGGGTAACTCCCTGACCTCTTGGTCTGCCTAGAGATTAATTCATTATTTTATTAATTATGCCCATTGCCTGTAGGGATGATCGGATTTGCCCTATGTTCCCCCTGGTATGTCTGTATGTGTGCTTGCAGATCTGGAATGGAGGTCATCTGTGGAGGTAGCTGAACTGGGTTTCTCCTTTGCCGTGGGTTTTGGGGTTCTGCAATTTTGACAACACATCTAACTGTCCTGATTTGTCAGGGACAGATTCAGTTACTTCTCTACCATCCCATGTTTCCTCCTTTTAAAATATCCTGGTTTCTTTCTCTTCCTCCCACTTTTTTCTTTATTCCCATCATACTTCAGTTGCTGCAAACCAAGTTCAAAGTGCAAAATTTTCAATTGTTTCAAGCAAAAACAAACTGTTACAGCCTCTCCTATCTTGTATGTTATCCCTCATGCAGGCCTGTAGCGAGGGTGTGGTTTTAGGGGTTCACCCCCCCGAAATGTTTCAGATTTTTTTAAAAAAACCTGGTTTACTCATGAATTTTAACTGGTTAACCAAATCCCCATGCTAAGTCTATGAGATGCAAAAAATTAAGAGTCCCTCCAGAACTGTAAGCACTATCTCAAGCAAATATTGACAATTTATTCACACTGTCATTACTTGCAGCAATAGCCGATGTAGTGAAGCAACCAAGTTGTGTGTGTGTGTGTGTGTTGAATGCTCTCATTAAGGAGGCCAGACTTGGTGGAGGTGGTTGACAGGGGTGGAGCTGCAGGCTATTGAAGGTTGCTCTGCCCCCTGCTATGCTCTTTGCTTCAGCGTGAGCTAGGAGACAAGTTTCACCCCCCCCCCAAATTTGCAACCCTCCCCAAAATTTTCAAAAACCCTCTCCGAAATTTTCAACCCCCCCCCCCCCCGCCGAAATTGTCAACCCTCCCCAATTTTTTTTCTGGCTACGGCCCTGCCCTCATGTATTGGTTGTATCATCTTCACCACATTTTAATGTTGCATGGCTACATGTGTCCTGATTTTCATTTATGAAATGTTGGTGGGTACATTATAACAATGGCAATGCTCCTCTCACTCACTTAAATCTTGATGATATTGCCTCTGCCTTGGTCCACTCCACATTCTTTGCTAAGCCTCCTCAAAGCAACATCCTGCCTTTTCAGCATTTTCCCCATCCCCACCCTATTGTCTCTCATCTTGAAAGATGAAACTGCAATGCTATAGCTCTGTGGCATTAATTGCCCCATTAATTGCAGCTACAATTCAACTGCTATTGTTTCCTGGGCTCTTTAATTTTTAATCCAAAGCACATTATTGTCATTATTGATATTTTTTCAAAGTCCAGACCAAATGAGACTGAAAGATGCTTCGGCGAAGATGAACATTTGGCATATTATGAGCATAAGAAGGCATGTGTTTAAAATAAAAGGAGGGTTGGGAGGAAAACTTAGGACACCACAAACAATAACAAAGGGCCAAAAAGTCTAATGACAAGGAGAAATCCCAAAGAATTTCTGTCTCACTCAAGGAGAGCTAGAGTTGCCTTATTGCAAGGCAAGGATCTTTAATTAAAGCTGCTAACAAGTTTAACCATCTCCTGAAAGTTAAATAGAAACAGCTTCCAGCCTTTTCATCATGTATCCAATCTCAGTGGGCTGGGTTTGGTTGTGGAAGGGAGGGTGAAACAAGAATTAACTATGTGACTGAATCATTTTTCATGGCAAGAAGAGGACAGCAATTAAGAAGCAAATTAATGTTTGGGCCGGCTGTCCTTTTGGCTTTGAAGCGAGGCAGGATGGGCTTTTGGAGAGGCTGAAGTGTCTCTTGTGACATACCACTCAGGCCCAAATGGCAGCAAATTGGCCCTCTTGTCTTGCTCTGATAGGAAATAGACATTAATAATAATATAAAATCTTGAAGGAACTTTTGAGTCCCTGGGAATGTTGTTATTTGTTTGATCTTTCTCTTTTTCTCTCATTCTTCCTGCACACCAAACGTTTACCCACCCATCCCTTTTCCTTTGTGTTTGACATCTATTTTCAGCTAGCTTTGAACATGTTGCTTTTGACAAAATATTTCCTTGATAAATTTCTTTGCCTTGCCACCCGGTGCTTGCCTCCAGATTCGCCCCTACTGTTATGTTTTTCTTTTTCTTTTCCTGTTTAAAAGACAAAAGCCTTCTAGTACCACTCCTGCAAAATCCTTGTTAAGACAGACAGGAATTTTATGGGAGCAGATATCTGTAGACTGAGGAAACCATCTATACTCATCAGTAATGTCTGATCATTACAGTGCACATTATTCTTGGTATTCCACAAAGCAACAGAGTTAAGAAGTGAGATTACAGCTCAATCGTCCCTATAAGGTGAGGTGATATACAAAACTTTAAAGAAATAAATTACAACTGGTATAATACTCACAACTACCATATACAGTAAAGTCTCGCTTATCCAACATAAACAGGCCGGCAGAATGTTGGATAAGCAAAAATGTTGGATAATAAGGAGGGACTAAGGAAAAGCCAATTAAATGTCAAATTACATTATGGTTTTCCAAATTAAGCACCAAAACATCATGTTTTACAACAAATCGACAGAACAAGCAGTTCAATACACAATAACATTATAATATATTCATGTATTTATGAATTTAGCACCAAAACAGACAAATGTTCTTTCTTTCTCCCACCCTGGACATTATTCCAGGCAGGAAAGTAGACTGTGTTGGATAATACAGAACGTTGGATGAGCGAAGTTTGGATAAGTAAGACTCTACTGTATACTCATGTATCAGTCGACCTTATGTATAAGTTGAGGGCAGGTTTTGGTGTCAAAATTATGGATAAACTGAGAGTTCATCTATGGAGAGAAGAAAGCATCAATGCCACCTCAGGCGGCGAGCTGCCCTGGCTGCCACCATTTTCTCACCCAGGCATTCAAAAAAGCCAGAAGTCGCAACATGGCAGAAAGAGACGGGGACAGTGATTCTTTTAGTTTCTCCAGGGTGGACTAAGCTCTTCCCTTTTGCCCTTCTTTTCAGAGAAGGGGATAGATCCTCTTTTGGTAAGAGCTAAGGTACAGTACTACTCTCATTCCCCATTCTGAACTTGAAGAAGTCACAATTCCTGACCATTTCTGCTCCCAATGTTTGAGTATGCTTATGCGCTATTAGGCAAATGCCAGCTGTGTTATCCATATCCAACAGTTATGCATGCAAGAACTTTGTTGGGATGACTTCTTCAAAAATGAAAAAAAGAGGACTCAAACAATTACTGTTATGTCAGCCTTACGTTAATACTAGGAAAGATTCTACTGCAGATCCTGAAACAGAGAGTCTAAGATTTAGAAAGGCATGCTGTGATCACTAAGAGTTATCATGGATTTTCAAACACAAGTCATGCCAAACTAATCTTATATCTCTTTTTTTTGACAGAGTTCCAAGTTAGTATAACAGTGGAATGCTGGAGGACCACCATTTGTCCATTCTGAATGAAAGGGATAGCAAGCCATGAGCAATCTATGGAATTAGCGATTTTTAATGTGGCAAAGCATTTCTGGATACAGTGGCCTAGGAAGAAGTGCCAAATGGGCTCCATGGATAGCTCAGATGTTCCAGGGGAGCCTATATCTGAACAAGGGTAGCCTCAGCTGGCTGGTGGTCTTCCTTGGTTGACCACTAAGACTCTGGTAAGAAGAATGAACTAATCTGTTTACTTTTAATGGTTTATTTAATTGTTTATTATGTTATTATTGCTATTTTTACTTTGGAGGACACCCCGAGTCCCCATGGGGAGAGAGGATGGGTTAAAAATAATGACTCTTCTTCTTCTTCTTCTTCTTCTTCTTCTTATTATTATTATTATTGTGAAATACATGATTTCAGGTAGCATTCCTTATGATATTCTTGCAAACAAGCTAGGAATGTTTGGGTTAGACAGTGCTGTTGTTCAATGGTTTTGTAATTGGTTGCCAGTTAAACCCAAAGGTGCTCACCAGTGGCCCTTCTTCAGTATTGAGGGAACTTTGCCACCAAGTTCTGTTGGGGGCTCAATTCTAATCAACATTTTTATAAATGACTCAGGTAATGGAGTAGAAGGTATTCTTATGAAAGTTGCAAATTACTACAAAGAAGGAGGGATAGCTAAATACTCCAGAGGACAGGATCAGAATTCAAAATCACCCCTAGCAAATTGGGCAGGCATGCAGGGCATCTCGTGGTGTCCCGTGCATGCTCTCCTCCTTCCCCCATCACATGGGGGGGGGGGGGAGATGGGACAAGGCACGTTGGTGCCCTGTCTCCATTATGTGGGTGAAAGGCAACGTAGCTGAGAACAGCGTATCTGGAGGCGATTGGGGTAAACTGTAGGGGTGACGCAGATATTTGAACTGGCTTGGGATTGTCTGTTTTAACCTTTGTTTTAACCTTCATTTTTAATTTTTGTGGTTTGAAATTTTAACTTGGCATTTTAATGATGATATTTTAATTACCTTTTAACTTAATCAAGTTTGAATGTATGTTAGTTCACTATTATGGGAGTCTTAGGATAGTGATTATTGTCTATTTGTGTACGTTTCTGTTTCTGCTTTTAATGTTGATACGGTCAGTGGACTAATCAATAAACTTTGCTTGCTTGCAAGAAGTGGAGGGGCTTCACCCCGCTTGGGCATAGAGAGCAGGACAAGAGGAGGACTATGCCCATTCCAACCAAATGACTGCTGGAACATTTGGAAATGAAGTGGAATGCACCATGTGGGTGAAAGGGCAGCAATGTGCATTGCCACATTGCCTTTTCCCCCATCAGATGGAGGAATGGGCAACAAAAATGTGGGTAGCTCCATTGGAACTACACAAAATACGTTTTCCTCCCTGTGGTGACAGAGGAAGCATCTTGTGACACTTCCCCTCCACTTCAGGAGGAATAGGGGCAGGGCCAAGCCAGCATCATCTGACGGTCTTCGGCAGGCCCTGTCCTAAAAAGGCAAAACGGGCCATTTCAACTCCAATGTGATGATGTCGTATGAGCTATTCCAAGTGGAATATGCTGTCTTGGATAAAGTCTTCCTCTCTGGAGGTTTTTAAGCAGAGACTGGATGGCCATCTGTTGGGAGTGTTTTGATTGTGTATTCCAGTATTGGGAGGAGAGAAACTGGATGAGCATTGTGGTCTATTCCAACTCAGTCATTTTTTGATTCTATGATTATTTAGGTCTCCAGTATCACAAACTCCACATGGCATAGTATATCCCATGCCTTCCCAGATAGTTTTTAAACTATGAATATTAAACTCATGTCCTTTGTTTAATGTCTCTTTTGTGTACTATAATATGTATTTTATAGAAATGCAGTTTTATAGAAATATGTATAGCTGTTGAATTTTTGCAGTGTTCATGTTTTTTAATTGTGTTGTAACCTGCCTCGAGTTGCGGGGAGGGGCGAGTAAGAAATAAAGTTGTTGTTGTTGTTGTTGTTGTTGTTGTTTTGAGACAGACATCTTTCTTCTCAGATACAACCATGGTCCATATATTTACTATGCCTCTTATTCCTCCCCTTCCAGTGAATAACCTTTCTTTTGTGAACACAATCAGTTTCACTGAGATCTCTGCTTAATTAGAAGAATAATGCAAATAAATAAAAAAGGAACTGAGACATAAAATTAATTGAAATTGTCCAGCAAAGAAACAAGTTATCCATATCTTCTTGTGAAAGGGAAGAAAAAAGAAAAAAAATTAGTAACAATGAATAATGAGAAATGGTGGATCCTGAAAATTGCTTAACTCTTTCCTTTCCTTTCCTTTTATATTCAGCCAAGTTGGTTTCTAATCATGGGAAAATGCTGGACTTGGTGTACTGCCCTGCCCTTGTGATTAGTTAGAAACACAAAACAATTTCCTTGGAATCTGTGCCCATTTCCTCTTGGAACAAGCTATGAACGAGGGTTTCCTTACTGCCACAATTCCCACCCATATCTTCCTGAGCCCACCCTTCCAGGTCTCAGAAGAGCACTTAGAAATAGGTCCAGCTCCCCTTGAAGCCTTTCCCTTGCTCATCCAGGAGTTTTTTTAAAAAACATGCTTTTCGTTTGCTTTTTCCATAAATGGAAGAGGAATCCTCACTCTAATGCAAAGAAAGTGCAAGATGGAAAAGACAACAAAGCACATTTAGATTGCTTTTGGTTTCCTTTTTAGCTCTAGTGGCTGATCGAGTAGAACTATGAGGCTGAAGGAAGGGAGTGAGCGAATGAGGGGGAATAATTTTCAAAAGCAAATGCAATTTATTTTGTACAGAATGTACCAAGGTTGTTTTTTTTTTTTTGCTTACTTGCTGTGCTTAGAAGATATGGTGCTAGAAAATGTTTGAAGTTAATTGATCAATGCACATACAAAAGTAGAAACTTATTTGTATAGTGCTACTGTGGCAACTAATGGGATGTATGTTAATGGGATGGTAAATTGCCTGTAGATTTTAGCTTGAACTTTAATGTAGCTCCACAAAGTACTGGTTATTCAGAACTCGGGGAGCCCCTTTAAAGTTTGGACTAAAATTTAGAATATTTTCTCCACTCCAGCACCATGGAACCCTTCAGCCACCACTGCTGTAATGCACGTGTATATACTAAATGTTTCATTGTGGCAGCACAGGGAAATTCTGGGAAGACTGCGTTTTCAGGAGTCGGGTGCTACCCAACTCCCAATGACAGAAGATGGAGAAAAGCTAGACAGAAGCAGGGAAAGGCGGGGAAAGGACGAGCGGTGGCTCCCATCCCTGAAGACAGAAAGGCACAAGACCTTGATGGTTGGGAATGAAAGAGATGGTTCCCTCCGCTTTTCCCTGTGTTCATGTGATGAGGTCCTAAGTGAAGCAAATGAGACTGAGAGTGAGTGTAAAACTGTCCTAAAAATATTCAATAAAGTCTATGAATGAGTGAAAGTCTATTGGGTGTCTATTTAATAATTATAAGGAGGAGTCTAGCAGAATGAACATTAAAGTGACAGTTCAGAGTATTCACTCCCCTCTTTCTTAAATGTGCATACAGAACATTGTACCCAAATTTTATGGCCTTCTTACTCCAGTATGCATGAAAAAAATGCAGGGTCAATAGTTAATAATTTAGCAGTAGTCAGCCACTAAACATTACTCAGATACATGAAGAAAATTCATTTAGGTGACCTCATTAAGAAAGAAATCATCACAAAATACAGGTTACCCAGGCATTTGATGCCACAATACTACAATTTACTAAGCTATTAAATGAGTTACTGGGGAGGTTACCTGAAATGTCCCTCATATCCATCTATGAATTCACTTTTCTTCTTCATATTTTAAGGAAGTTCTCTTCACTTCTATTGGGTGATAGGTTTCCCACAACTGGCTCTTCCATTATTAGCTGGAAAGAGGAGTAAAAGTTCCATGTTCAATATGGTGTCAATGTGTGGAGATGATTGATAGGGAGCTAAATGCCCTAAAGCCACGAGATGAACCTGGAAATTAAAAACACCAGTGAATAGTAGGTGTTGTAGGCTACATATCAGAAGAAAGAACTGACATAGCCACTTCTAACTACCCATTGCTTATAATTCATAGGTAAAGGTAAAGGTTTTCCCCTGACATTAAGTCCAGTCGTGTCCGATTCTGGGGTGTGGTGCTCATCTCCATTTCTAAGCCGAAGAGCCAGTGTTGTCCATAGACACCTCCAAGGTCACGCGACTGGCATGCCTGCATGGAGCGTCGTTACCTTCCTGCCGGAGTGGTACCTATTGATCTACTCATATTTGCATGTTTTCAAACTGCTAGGTTGGCAGAAGCTGGGGCTGACAGCGGAAGCTCACGCTGCCCCCTGGAATCGAACCTGTGACCTTTTGGTCAACAAGCTCAGCAGCTCAGCACTTTGACCCACTGCACCACTGGGGGCTCCATGATATTAATAAGATTGTCATAAATCAAGAGACAATTTGATTTGCGTTTCTTTGGGCCTCATCACATTAGAGAAAAAAATCCACTTAAAATCTGGTTTCTGCCTCCTGCATATTTCTGGGGTTTGTAGTTTAAGGAGGAGCCTTTAATAGCCTCACTAAACTACAAGTGGATTTTTTCTCTAGTGTGATGAAGTGGTTTCCAGAGCTTAACATACCACTATTTCTGTGGTGATTTCCCCTTGATTTGCAGAAAAAACTGGATTTAAAGACAGGTCTTAGGATACCACTATTGCTGTGGTGCTTGCTCCTCAATCTGCAGAAGAGAACTGAATCCGGCACAGTCTGGCTTTAGGCCGGGACATGGTACCGAGACAGCCTTGGTCGCCTTAGTGGATGATCTTCGCCGGGAACTGGACAGGGGGAGTGTGTCCCTATTGGTTCTGCTGGACCTCTCTTCGGCCTTCGATACCGTCAACCACGGTATCCTCCTGGGACGTCTCGCGGGAATGGGCCTTGGGGGTACTGCTTTGCAGTGGCTCCAGTCCTTCCTTGAGGGGTGTTCCCAGAAGGTGTTTCTAGGGGACTCCTGCTCGACCCCGCAGCCATTGTTCTGTGGGGTCCCGCAGGGCTCTGTACTGTCCCCTATGTTGTTTAACATATACATGAAGCCATTGGGAGAGATCATCCAGAGTTTCTGGGTTCGGTGTCATCTGTACACAGATGATGTCCAACTCTGTTACTCCTTTCCACCTGCTACTAAGGAGGCTGTTCAGGTCCTGAACTGGTGCTTGGCCGTTGTAACGGACTGGATGAGGAACAACAGATTGAAACTAAATCCAGACAAGACAGAGGTACTCCTGGTCAGTTGAAAGGCCGAACAGGGCATAGGGTTACAGCTTGTGCTTGACGGGGTCACATTCCCCCTGAAGGCGCAGGTTCACAGATTGGGAGTGATCCTGGACTCATCGCTGGTCCTGGAACCGCAGGTCTCGGCGGTGGTCAGGGGAACTTTTGCACAATTAAAACTTGTGCGCCAGCTGCGCCTGTACCTTGGGAAGTCTGACTTGGCCACGGTGGTCCACGCTCTGGTTACATCCCGTTTAGACTACTGCAACGCTCTCTACGTCGGGTTGCCTCTGAAGACTGCCCGGAAGCTTCAATTATTCCAACGAGCGGCAGCCAGATTGCTAACAGGAGCGGGGTACAGAGACCATACGACCCCTCTGTTATGCCAGCTCCACTGGCTGCCGATTCGCTTCCGAGCACAATTCAAAGTGCTGGTTTTGACCTATAAAGCCCTAAACGACTCCGGCCCAGTTTACCTGTCTGAACGGATTCTCCCCTATGAACCATCAAGGTTACTAAGATCTTCCGGAGGGGCCCTGCTCTCTCGGTCCCACCACCTTCGCAATCACGTTTGGTGGGAACGAGGGACAGGGCCTTCTCGGAGGTGGCTCCTCAGCTTTGGAATTCCCCCCCACCAGAGATTAGATCTGCTCCCTCCCTCCCGACCTTTAGAAAACTAATAAAAACCTGGCTTTGGAATATGGCATCTGAAGATTGAGTCAATAACTCTTGTCCACATGGAAAGATGGCGATGAACTGTGACTGTATTGATGACTTGGCTTGTGTAATGTGATGATGATGTTTTTATTGTACTTATATTTTAATGTATAATGATGATGCATTGTGTTGTTTTGTATATTACAAAAGAGGACCAGTATATAAAACTTCTAAATAAGTAAATAAATAAATAAATAAATAAATAAATTAAAGGCAGAGCTACCACTCCTCCTGTAATGCTTTCCCCCTCAGTTTTGCAGAGGAGACGAGCAGCTGCAGGCGAGGCAAGGAGGCAGCAAGCGAGGGGGATGATGTTCTTCTTCTCCGATTGGCCCAACAGGTAGGGCTCAGAGGGAAATAGCACTTGGCAATTCATGGCTACATGAGAAGTGCCACATGGCCTGAAAAGCAGGCAATGAAACTGTACCCATTCCCGCTTTCTTTCGTTTCTAAAGGTATGAAAGAACTGATGAAACAGGAGAAACGGGTACTGCACACACCTCTGGTGTGTGCTGTGTTGTGACTCTATGAATTTCACAGGGTTTCCTCAGGCAAGGAATACTCAGAAGTGTTTTTCCCAGTTCCTTCCTTTGAAATATAGCTCACAGCACCTGGCTTTCATTGGCAGTGTCGCATCTAATACTAACCAGGGCTGATCTTGTTTAGCTTCCAAATTAGACATGATCTGGTGCCTAGATGATCAAAATACATAAGTAGTAGATACATATTGCTGATGCTGTTTATTACATTCATGTAAAACAAATAGTTTTATTCCTAGTCTCCAGATTTGTCTCTTTAGTATAGGCCAACTGATTTATGGCACATTTAATGGTGTGTGATATTATTTGGGGCTGAACACTTGTTGTTTATTCGTTCAGTTGCTTCTGACTCTTTGTGACCTCATGGACCAGCCCACACCAGAGCTCCTTGTCGGCCATCACCACCCTCAGTTCCTTCAAGGTCAAGCCAATCACTTCAAGGATAACATCCATCCATCTTGCCCTTGGTTGGCCCCTCTTCCTTTTTCCTTCCATTTTCCCCAACATAATTGTCTCCTCTAAGCTTTCCTGTCTTCTCATTATGTGGCCAAAGTACTTCATCTTTTCCTCTAATGTCCTTCCCTCCAGTGAGCAGTCTTGGCTTCTTTGTTTGATCTTCTTGCAGTCCAAGGCACTCTCAGAACTTTCCTCCAACATCACAGTTCAAAAGCATCTATCTTCCTTCGCTCAGCCTTCCCTAAGGTCCAGCTCTCACATCCATACGTTACTATGGGGTATACCATTGCTTTAACCACGTGGATTTTTGTTGCCATTGTTATGTCTCTACTCTTTACTATTTTATCGAGATTGGTCATTGCTCTCCTCCCAAGAAGTAAAAGTCTCCTGATTTCCTGGCATTTGCAGTAATCTTTGTACCTAAAATACAAAGTCTCTCACTGCCTCCATGTTTTCTCCCTCTATTTGCCAGTTATCAATCTGTCCAGTTGCCGGAATCTTTGTTTTTTTTGATGTTTAACTGCAACCTAGCTTTTGCACTTTCCTTGGTTAGAAGGCTCCTCTGCTCCTCCTTACTTTCGACCATCAAAGTGGTATCATCTGCATATCTAAGGTTGTTAATGTTTCTTGCAGCAGTTTTAACCCCAGCCTTGCATTCGTCAAGCCCCACACATCACATGATGGGTTCTGCATTCAAGTTGAATAGCTTGGGTGAGAGTGTACAACCCTGCTGTGCGCCTTTCCCACTCTTGAACCAGTGGCTGAACACTTGTCTAAAATAAATCAGGTTGGAAAGCTTCTAAGACTGAGCTGTGGCCCTTCCTTCCCCAATTTATTTTATGCTGAACACTAGTATAAAATAAATTGGGGAAGGAAGGGCTACAGCTCAGTCTTAGAAGCTTTTCAACCTGATTCTTTGCATTCATTTCTGGACAATAGTTTGAAGAGTTTGTGACACTCTTCACATTGACTTTCTTGAAATCCCCTGGCCAGTTGACCCAGAGAAATAAGTTTTCCAAATTCATCACACACTAAACTTTGAAAAGATACTGATTCTTGTTCATTGTTTTTACCTAAGGACAAGGAGCATTAAGCTGCAATATAAACACATCATTTGCATAGAGGTGATCACCCTTTCAAGGGGATTGTGCTTTCTGTTCTATATATGGATAGGGAAAGATGACATTTTAGAAAGCCAGTGGTAATGATTAGAGTTTTAAGCCTTGAGTAGTCATTTAGTCATAAAAGGCTGGATTCAAATGCTGTGGAAAAATAGTCTTTTCCTCTCACTTGATGATAGGTTTCCTTCAAGTGCCATAATTGTTCATCTTTTTAATGGATGCATAACAGACAATGACCTGTGATTAAGTCTCCACCCAGGGTTTCCCTTTTGAAGATAAGGATGAAGCACCAAGGTCACTTTGTGTCTCTAGAAAAGAAGTGGGTCAGTGCTTGACCAAGGACGTCAGGCATTCACAATTGGCAGGGCTACTTCATCTGGTGTAAACATTTTATATATATATAGAAGTCATATGTTTTTGGACCTAAGCTTCATATACAAAGGAATATTTTCCTGTAGTTCCTCTCTGACTTGCAAACTACTAATCACAGGGGAGTGAATGTGCTAAATTGCTGGTTACAATCAGAGGTTAAATATCATGGGGCAATTTCATGACTGTCAAAAATTAAATCAAAGATGCCGTTATAAAATACCTAGCTTTTAAATATACCACGCACACACAAAAAATAATGACATATTTTCAAATCTAAATATTAGAATGGAATACATTGTGACTTAAATGCTTCCATAATAAAGCTGATTAGGAGGGGTTGCTGCCACTGTAAGGTTTTGTGCTCTGTGTGTGTATGAAAAAGAGTGAAGTCTGAGGTGTACAGTGACCATTTTAAATAGAATTTCCCCCTGTCTTTCAACATAATTAAATTGAAAATTCAATCTTGATATCTGAGACCCCTTATCGTTATATGAAGTTTAATATTGTATACAAACGCCGTGCCCTTGAGGATTCCCTTTTGATGGACGTGTGAATCTCTTATCTCTCCTAATGGAAGTCTCACTTTCCCTTCGGGGAAGCAAAAAGATTATGTGACTTAATTGCTTTTCCCCTCAGAAAGTAGCAATATGACATGTAAAATTATAAAGCTGTGAAGATTAAGTTCAGTACCATGGCTTCACCCCTTCCTTCCCCTTATGCCTTCTTATAGGTGCTCTTTTGCCTTTTCGTACATCATGTCCTCTTCATCCCATTTTTATTCTCTGTTCCACTAAACTTGATTATGATGTGAAACATTTGATTGTTCCACATCTTGGCTAAAAGCTCAAATCCCCATGTTGTCTATGGAATACACAGCTGCCCTTACTTTTGGGTTCATCTACACAATAGAATTACTGCAGCTTGACATCACTTTAACTGCCATGACTCAATGCTATGGAATCGTGGGAGTTATAGTTTTACAAGGGCTTTAATAAGGATGATGATAATAGTAATAATAGTAATAATAATAATACATATTATTTCTTACCTGCCTCTCTTCATGGCTCAAAGTGGGGCACATCATAGATAAAAATTACATCATCATCAAAACAGTAAGTAAAATACATATATTAAAACATATCAAATATGTATATTAAAGAACATAGAACAAAGATTAAAATACTGTAAACATAGGGCATGTCTTTAAAATTCATAGTTTAAAAATGACTGGATAGGTCTGCTAGCAAATATAGGTCTTCAGTTGCCTTTTAAATTATGATAGCTGATTTAGCTGTTGAAGCTCATCTGGCAGGTCATTCCACAGTCTTGGGGTGGCTGATGGAAAGGTCCTCTGTGCGATGGTTGCCAGTTGGCTTCTGGCTGGTTGGAGTAGCTACTCCTCAGAGAGCCTAAGTGTCTAAAGGGGTGAATTGTACAGTAGAAAGTGATCCTGTAGGTAGCCTAGACCCAAACTATGTATTACTTTAAAGGTCAAAACCAACATTTTGTATTTTGTCCAGAAACTAATTGGCAACTGATGGAGTGACTTTTATATTGGGGTAATATGCTTACTCTTAAGATGTTCTTGTAACTATCTGGCTGTAACTAGTCAAGCCATAGTACTTAACTTAATGTCAAACTTAACGTCAAATCTAATGCACACCTCGATTTTTAAAACCCCATAACCAAAAAGTATTTACTGGCAAATGTAATGTGCAGCAGCAAAAAATCACTCTTTGTAATTTGGCCAAAAAGGTGCACATTATAGTTGCTGCATACTTAGAATTCCTTCTTTTAAAACAAAAATATTAGAATACCAGATGTTCCCACTGTGTCACCAGGAGCTCCCAGTGACACAGTGGGTTAAAGCGCTGAGCTGCTGAGCTTGTTGACCGAAAGGTCACAGGTTGATTCCAGGGAGCGGCATAAGCTTCCACTGTCAGCCCTAGCTTCTGCCAACCTAGCAATTCGAAAACATGCAAATGTGATTAGATCAATAGGTACCACTCTGGCAGGAAGGTAGCTGTGCTCCATGCAGTCATACTGGCCACATGACCTTAGAGGTGTCTACGGACAACGCCGGCTCTTTGGCTTATAAAATGGAGATGAGCACCACACCCAGAGTCAGACATGACTGGACTTAATGTCAGGGGACAACCTTTACCTTTTTACCAGATGTTCCAGCAACAGAAAAGAAAACCTTGGTGTGCATCTGTGCTGTAGAATGAATCTACTTTTATTGCCCTGGCTCAATGGTACGAAATCATGTAGTTTTACAAGGTCTTGAGCTTTTTCTACCAAAGAATGCTAGTGGCTCACCCAACTACAAATCCTAGGATTGCATAGCATTGAGCCATGGCAACTAAATTTGAGGTGGCATCCCTCCAGGTGCTCCTGAATCAACTTCCCCTTTTGCTTTGGTTTAGCACTAAAGTTGACATATTACACAAATATAATGCACACCCTAATTATGGCGAGGTAACCTAGCAAATCCTCTTTTCTTGGCATTTCATGGAAAAGCCAAGGTATTTTTTATTAATGCCATTATATTTTCTACTAAAATATTGGGCATATTTCAGGGTCAGCTATCACACTGAAGCAAATCATATAGGAAAAAAAAGACGTTTATTTAAAACCAATTTACTGATAGAGATTTGAGGAAGGTTTGATGGGGAAAATTGGAAGTTTTTTATATAAGCAAAGACTACTGGTATGTATATAATCTTTGACTACTGATATTGTTTTCTACTAGCTTACTCAGTCGAATTGTACCTTCCTACTTGTCACTCCAGCCACCTAATTTTTACAGCAATTGTGCCCTTGAACCCACTGAAAATTGCAAAGCAAAGCCTTGGAGGGGAAAAAAACCCCAGCATCAGCTAATCATAGCTTTAACTTGTGATAATTGTAATTAAACACCAGGTGCTTCTGGGTATTCTGTACATTGGTGTTAAGAAAACACATGATTGCAAAACAGACTATTAGTTGGCAATGTGGCAGATTTATGTTGATGAACATGCTAGTCAAATACTCTGTATGGACAAATACAATTATGTTGGTGTGCATGTAGATTATAATGTGTGGTGTTATCTTCAATATTTAGTTTATTTAAAAAGAAGATGTAAAGAGTTGGGCTTCATCAGCATATAATACTGAAATCCTATGCTCTGGAAATTTCTCCCAGCATTTTATAGAATGTGGGAACAAATAGCAAAGGGACAGAGCAGAAGTCTGAGGAACACTACTGACAAACACCTACAGTGTCAAGCAGGGGTCCTGCAGCATCTCCCCAAAAGGACCAGGCCATCTTGAGAAACAATACCAGAGGATGTGAGGTCTGATGATATTTAAATTTGGTATGTGACAAGCAAATAAATATTTACCACATATGTTTACAATATCTTACTTCTTGTGTTACACTAGCAAATATAGAGGAAATAACACTATGAAACAAAATTTGGGAAAAAATCTGTTCCTGTTTTGAAAGTGTTCTTTCCTGTTTATTTGTGAAAGTAGTTGTTATACTCCAGAAATTTCATTTTTGTGACAGCCACAAACTATGTTGAATTGGTTAAGATTCTATGAGATATTTATTGAAAAACTATAGCAAAATGTACTGCAAGATGTCCCATGAAAGCAAAGTTTTTTCAATTTAATAAACTTTTCTCATGTTTTTATGACAGAACCAATTCGAAAATGACATTTATAACTCAGGCACAAAAATTGTGTTACATAGTGCATGGTGGGGATGAGGGAGAGGGCCTTCTCGGTGATGGCTCCCTGACTTTGGAACACCCTCCCCAGGGAGATTAGGCAAGCTCCCACACTGTCCTCCTTTCGCAGGGGTTTTAAAACCTGAATGTGTCAGCAAGTGTTTGAGAATGACTAGTCTCTAGTTATATATGCCCAGTTCCTAGTTCGCCAGATGGTACTCTGGTCTCTGTACTTCATCCAACTCCCCAGCTCTATAGTACACTGCTTTGCACTATCCCATGCCTAGACTTTTTATACCTGTTCACATTGATTTTAGTATTTCTGGTTATTGGTTTTTGCTGAGCATTGTTTTGATGGAGTTCCAATGCTGCTGTTTTATATTCTTGCATTTTTATTTAATTGTGTTTTTATCTGGATTGTTATATTTTACTATGTTTTTATTTACTTGTGCTTTTGTTCTAATGGATTGTTTTGCTTTTATGTCTTATAGACATTCTTCCCCATATGTAAGCTGCCCCAAGTCCCTTCAGGGAGATGGTGGCGGGGTATAAGAATAAAGTTGTTGTTGTTGTTATTATTATTTTATTTACTGTATAATTTGAGCGACACTTATTGATCTACTCACATTTGCATGTTTTGGAACTACAAGGTTGGCAGAAGCTGGGGCTAACAGTGGGAGGTCACGCCGCTCCCCAGATTCGAACTTGCGACCTTTCGATCAGCAATTTCAGCAGCTCAGTGGGGCTCCATACAAATGTGAGTAGATCAATAGGTATCACTCCGGCGGGAAGGTAGCGGCTCTTCATGCAGTCATGCCGGCTACATAACCTTGGAGGTGTCTACGGACAACGGAGGCTCTTCGGCTTAGAAATGGAGATGAGTACCAACACCTGGAGTCGGACACAACTGGACTTAATGTCAGGGGAAAACCTTTACCTCTACCTTTATAATTTGAACAGTACACAGTTAAACTGGGTAGTGCTTTCTTGAAAACTACTTAAACAGTTTTACATTATCCAAGAGTCTTTGATAAAGCAGATTGGTGGGGAATGCGGAAGTACTTCATCAGTGTCGCAGATGGACGATGAAAGCCATAGCTCCCCTGGTGGCCAGAAAAAGTTAAATAGCCTCAGTGTATGTCTGTATACGTTGTATGTCAAATCGGCATTGAATGTTTGCCATATATGTGTACATTGTAATCCTCCCTGAGTCCCCTGCAGGGTGAGAAGGGTGGAATATAAATACTGTAAATAATAAATAAATAAATAAATAAATGTAAAGAATTAGAAATGTGATAACTGAGCCCATACAATAAAAGAATAAAATAGAATCAAGCCAACCTTTCAACCATCAAACAAACAAATCAGTTAGTGTTAATATTTCTTTTTGACAAAAAGGAAATGGGCCAGCTAAAAAAAACACTTCTGATTTGGTGTTGAAAACAATGAAAAGTGATATTGCTTCACACATTTTTTGCCACTTTCCAGTTTTGCACAGGATTTCAATTCATTTATTTTCCACAAAGGTTTTGTTGTTGCTTATTATCAGTAGTACATGTTTTCAATCCCCAGTGCTTTTTGTGAATCAGGGCCCTCTTTCATAGATATTGTTCAGTGGGGAGGTCTCATTCATACAGCTAGATCTTTGGGCCGCTTTCCAGTGATACAACCAGAGTGTACATTCTATACATGTTTCACATTGCTAGCCAACGAGCAGATAATTTTGTTATGCATATAAATGTCAGTAATCCTTTTTAGAATACTATTAAAACCTTTACCACATATATATGCATATCCCATGTGAGATATATATATATCTCCACTTCTGTTGAGCTATTAAAAAAATCTCAGAGCTGGAGCCAAGTGTTATATGAGAATACATTCAAATAAAATGGAAACTGGAAGTGAGGGATTATCCAGATCATACCCACAAACCAGCAGTCCTCGTTAATGTTCAGGCTGCCCTGTGAATCATGAGGTTGGCCTGCACAGGCTGTAGGGCTGTAAATCAGTGACGTCTTTGACAGCTTGGTAAGACTTTTGTGTCTGTGGCTTTGATAATAGCAGGGAAATGCAGCCTTGCAGCCTAATTGGACTATCATGTCGGGCAGACAGTCTTCATGCTATATGGAATGTTTGATTTCAGGGTGATGTGGGATGCAACTTTTTAAACATAAAATCATAAAATCATAGAGTTGGAAGATATCGCATGGGCCATCTAGTCCAATCCCCTTCCATTCAGGAAAAGCATAATCAAATTACCCCTGACAGATAGCCATTCAGCTTCAGTTTAAAAGCTCCAAAAGGAGCTTTGAGGCAGAGAGTTCCACTGCTGAACAGCTTAAGGCCAGGAAGTTTTTCCTAAGGTTCAAGAGAATCTCATTTTCTGTCATTTGAACCCATTGCTCTGAGTCCTAGGCCCCTTCCACACAGCTGAATAAAATCCCACATTATCTGCTTTGAACTGGAATATATGGCATTGTGGACTCAGATAACCCAGTTCATATTGTGGTATTTTCTTTCTTGACATTCCGGATTATACAACTGTATGGAAGGGCCTCTAGTCTCCAGGGCAGCAGAAAACAAGCCTGCTCCCTTTTCCTTATGGCATCATTTGAAATATCAATGCATGGCTATCATGTCTCTCTTAACCTTCTCTTCTACAGGCTCAACATACCCAATTCTTTAAGCCACTCCTCATAGGGCATGGTCTCCAGACCTTTGATCATATTAGTCTCCCTCCTCTGGATACCTTCCACCTTGCCAATATCTCTTTTCAATTTTAATAGATTAGAGATCTGGACCAAAACTAACAAAATGAATGTCAACATACCAGGTGAGGCCTGACCAAAGCAGAATAGAGAGGCACCATGACTTCCCTTGATCTCTAGACACTATTCTCATTTTGATGCAGCCCAAAAACGCATTGGCTTTTCCAGCTGTTGCATCACACTGTTGGCTCATGTTTAACTTATTGTCCATGAAGACTCCCAAGATCTTTTTCACATGTACTGTTCTCGAGCTAGGCATCACCGATCCGGTATTTCATTTTTTTCTGCCTAAGTGTTGTATTTTACATTTCTCCTTGTTGACATTCATTTTGTTAGTTTTAGTCCAGCTCTCTAATCTATTAAAGTTGTTTTGAATTCTGAACCTGTCTTCTGGAGTATTCGCTAAGCTATCCCTCCAAACTTGGTGTCATCTGCAAACTTGATAAGCACACCCTCCAAATCTTCATCCAGGTAATTAATAAAGATGCTACACAGCACTTGGTCCAGGGTATGGATGCACATTCCACTGATTCCAATGAGATTTATTTTTGAGGAAATATACATACTGGTCAGGATCCTGTTTCTGATACATATCGGAATACCCTTGGTTCCGTTGGCGGATACATTTGGATCGATGTTGACCAAGGAGGTCAAGGAGCAGACATACTAGGGCTATTCTTATTCTTCACCAGGTTGCCAGGTGGGAATGCCAGTGGCTAGGTCTGTGTTACTGCACATGGAAGTCTGGTTGCTCTTGCTGATGAAGAAGCAGAAAATTTTCTCTACTCCTTCCAATAAAGATGTTCTGCTAACAGAGACTTATGACTCTTTGACATAGGCAATTAATCTGGATCAGAATGTGCATTCAGTTTGTTCTGGAATGCCTACACAGGCACCACACAGACTGGCTACAAGCTGCAAAGGAGTCCACACAGAGCCAATAGATTTCTGTTAGCCACATTCTGATCCTGGCTCAATCCAAATCAAGCTGAGGGTGGCGACAGCTGACAGGGAGCTCTGGTGTGGGCTGGTCCATGAGGTCATGAAGAGTCAGAAACGACTGAACGAATGAACAACAACAAATGCATTCATTGCTAGGGGACATGGTGGGTGGGGAGGTATTTGTTTACCTTCTGGCTGGGCTGTGCATTTGTTTTGTTTACTCCAGCTGCTCCAGCATCAGCCCTGTTTGCATTTGCCCCCTATATTTGGCTCCTTCCTGTGCCTGGTTTATACATGAGAGGAATGCAGCAGATTTTATGGTTGCAATCAGGATTTCTGGTTAGATGTGAGTTGGAGGTTACATTGAGGAGGGAACATTTTCTGGTCACCCGAACCTCAAGCTGGCTTTTAGTGCCTGTGCAAGTGGGGTATATTCTGTAATCTGATTTAACAAGGACAGCTAGTTCTCTTACTTCCCACTTTTCAGCTGCTTTAAAATGGCCCAGTTTCTTTTTTCTCATCCCATCTTCTCTGTTCTTGACTTAGTCTTTGCAAAAAGAGTTCAAATGGTAAGCATAATTTGCATGCAGTTCATTCAGTAGGGAAGTGAAGAGGAAAAATATTTCCCTTCTCTTTTTTTCCAGAAGCATTTTTATATTTTAATACATTTGTTATACATTGTTTGTTTTACAGCAGACACATATTACTCAATACAGTCTACCATACTTTAACTTTTGGCATCTACTGTTATTTTTATGTTTATACATATCATCTGTCCTTCAATACTGTGCTCCCTCCCATCCCCCAAGCCACAGCTTTTACATATCATCTGTCCAAAATTTCAATTCTTTTTGTGGAGGTAACTTTCCATCTTTCCCTTCTCTATAGACTCAAGCAACAGCAAACTGCTGAAGTCTCTCCAAGCTTGTCTGTTGATCCTTGACAATACCTTTCGGCACCTGGCCAGTCTGAGGTTTCTCTCCCTTCTTGTGATGTTTCTTGGCAACACTTGTCCTGGTTTGCTTCTGTGAAATGCAGGGAAGCACTGACTTGCACAGTTACATGCTTAACTTTGGATACTTTTCTGTCCCACAGCGATGGTGTTTGTTGATGGACTTTCCTCATAAGAGACAGGGTAAAGGTATTCATCTTCTTTTGATAGAGTGCCTCAAAACCCGATCTGTCACATGGTCTTTGTGTCAGTTGTTTTGCCCTCTGCATTTATTGGTATCTTCTAGGCATAACAAACAAACCAATTCTCTCAGTTAATAGCATAGCTGAATCTATTTTGGTTGCTAGAATAGGAAAAGGCTACATTCCCATTATGGATACATAGACCAGTTATTTAAGCACTCTCTCATAGCATTCATGGAACAAGTGACTCTGTTAAACACAAAGGCATGGAAAAAAATAACCTAGTCAAAAAGTGTTGCATACCATTGCAATTCAATACACACTGAGACTTCCACCCCTTGACTCTGATCTTGGTCCTTCTTAATCTATTCAAACATGTGCAAGGCTTGATATCCTTACATAGCCTTAGTAGCTTTGGCAAGTTCCTTTTTTTTTCTTGTCTTCTTGATTACATATATCATTGACATTGGAATCCTGTTGTTGCCATACACAGATGCAGATGTGATTTTTAGTATGTTGCACAAGAGTATATCTTAATTAGGGTTGTGCAAATAGATGATACTGGCTTAATTTTGTTATTTTATTAATATCTTGCCTTTTGCGCAAAGTAATTCAAAGGTATCAAAAAAGGCTTACATAGTCAGAATGTGTTGGCAAGCTAACCAAGTGAGAAAGTGAACTACCCTTCTGAAAATACTCATGACAGCCAAAAATGATGAATGGTTGTCATCCTCATTATGATAAAATTGCTGTTTCAATAATACACCAGGTAACTGATGACTAACAATCCACTCTCTAAAAACAAGGATATTATCCTACTCCTTCAAATGAATAAAATCACAGCCACTATAAATGGTTTGGAGGCAAGGAGGGGGAAGGAGCATCTCATATGATTCCAAGGTCATTGTCCAGAGTCCTTCTTCTCATGCCTCTGCCAAATGAGGTGGTGTGGACAGCTATAATGGAGGGACCTTTTCAGTAGTGGCACCATTTCTGTGAAATGCCTTCTCCAAAGACTTTGCTAGGCACCTACAATGTGGCAGCACCAGATAATAATCAAAGCCAGAATTGAAAAGTCGATGACGGATCCCAAATGTAGACTCTGCAAGGAAGCAGATGAAATAATAGATTACATCCTCAGCTGCTGCAAGAAGATTGCACAGAAAGACTACAAGCAGAGGCATAACACCGTTGCTCAGATGATTAATTGGAACTTGTGCCACAAATACCATCTGCCTGTGACAAAGAATGGATGGGATCACATGCCAGAAAAAGTTACAGAGAATGGACATATCAAACTACTCTGGGACTTCTGGATTCAGACAGACAGAGTTTTGGAGCACAATACTCCTGACCTCACGATCGTATTAAAAAACAAAGTATGGATTGTCGATGTTGCAATCCCAGGTGACAGCAGGATTGAAGAGAAACAACTGGAAAAGCTGACACGATATGAGGATTTAAAGATCGAACTGCAAAGACTCTGGCACAAACCAGTCAAGGTGTTCCCAGTGGTGATTGGCACACTGGGTGCAGTGCCTAAAAACCTTGGCCTGCACTTAAACACAATCGGCACTGACAAGATTACCATCTGCCAACTGCAAAAGGCCACCCTACTGGGATCTGCACGCATTATTCGCCAATACATCACACAGTCCTAGACACTTTTGAAGTGTCTGACGTGTGATCCAATACAACAGTCAGCAGAGTGTCTGCTGTGGATTCATCTTGTTGTGTTTCAAATAATAATGTAACAATAGTTTATTTATATTTCGCCCTGTCTCCCCGAGGGGACTCAGAGCAGATTACAGTGCAAATACCAACACAGGCAAACATTCAATGCCTCGATACAATGAAACAGAAATACACAGTCAAAGCCAAAGGGTTTCCCTTTTATCTCTGGCTTCTGGAGGCAGTGCTCATCTCCAGCTCTGGGGAAGATGCTCATCTCCATTTCCAAGCCGAGGAGCCTTCGTCGTCCAGATACACTTTATGGTCATGTAGCTGGCATGAATGCATGAAGCACCTGTTTGCATTCCCACCGAGGGCATACCTATTGATCTATTCACGTTTGCATGTTTTCGAACGGCTAGGTTGGCAGGAGTTGGGGCTAATAGCAGGATCTCACCCCTCCCACGGATTTGAACTGCCAACCTGTAGGTCAGCAAGTTCAGCAACTCAGCGGTTTAACCCATTGCACCACCATGGCCCCCAAGACCTCTTTATTCTTCCAGATGTTTTGAGAGTTGTTTTTATGCTTTTACACTCTTCATTTTTGTTGTTGGGCTTCCTTAAGATATTATATACTGTAATGTGTATGGTTTTATACATTTCTCCTGTTTTATCTTGGTTGTCTCCAGTCATGGTTCAACGTTTCACTTTTTATACATAGCTTAAAATTAATATAATGCATGCCACCCAGAGAACTGTGGTTATTGGGCAGTTTAAAAGTGTAATGAATGGGTGATTGCAGAACATTATTGAAATTGCAGAATTTTTCTGTTTTATCCTGTCACGTTATTTGAAAATTACTGCAGCCATGTAGTTATAGTCTTCTTTGTGTCTTTACTCAGAGTAACTGTACAATAAAAGAGATTAAATAAGTTTGGATTCATATTGTGGGTAGCAGTGAATTGCTTTGCAAATGAAATGGCTTACTTAAAGATTCTTGGTGAGTGAGCAACCTGCAATTTGCAGCCTGCAGCTTGGAAGAAGCACATCTGGGAAAGGACTGGTAACAATTTCAAAACATTTCCACATGTTACAATGCCTTATATTTGATGTTGGTGTTGTGTGGTGCATGAGACCTTTAAAATCCACATGCAGTAAGTCAAATCATCATAATAAAAAGACCCCAACTGTGCAGCTATCTTTACTATAGCAAAGCTAGAAAATTTGGTTCCCTGAGGGGACAAAAAGGCAGAGAACACCCTTTCAAATGCTTGTGTTTAGCTTTAAATAGTTGCTGTAATCTACTTTACAAGATCAGTGTCTAAACAGTGTTCATTGTGGTTCTTTGGCTTACTTACTTAGGCAATCCCTCGCTTTCTGAGGATGATTGTCTTCCAATATTCTTGTGGGTCCGTATGTGACTGTGGAGCCCTATTCTTGCTCTGCATCTTCTTCCGCAGTGGGGGCATTGGTTTCCAGGTGGAAGGCGGTCTCGGCCGGGGTTGGCTTGACGCGCCTTCCTCTTGGTACATTTCTCTTTTTCACCCTCCACTCATGCCTCCTCAAATTCTGCAGCACTGCTGGTCACAGCTGACCTCCAGCTGGAGCGGTCAAGGGCCAGGGCTTACCAGTTCTCACTGTCTATGACAGAGTTTTTAAGGTTGGCTTTGAGCCCATCTTTAAATCTCTTTTCCTGTCCTCCAACATTCCGTTTTCCGTTCTTGAGTTTGGAGTAGAGCAGCTGCTTTGGGAGACGGTGGTCGGGCATCCGGACAACATGGCCGGTCCAGCGGAGTTGGTGGCGGAGGGCCATCGCTTCAATGCTGATGGTCTTTGCTTCTTCCAGCATGCTGACATTTGTCCGCTTGTCTTCCCAAGAGATTTGCAGGATTTTCTGGAGGCAGCGCTGATGGAATCGTTCCAGGAGTTGCATGTGACATCTGTAGACAGTCCACGTCTCACAGGCATAGAGCAGGGTTGGGAGGACAATAGCTTTATAAACAAGCACCTTGGTATCCCTACGGATGTCCTGGTCCTCAAACACTCTCTGCTTCATTCGGAAAAATGCTGCGCTTGCAGAGCTCAGGCGGTGTTGTATTTCGGCGTCGATGTTGACTTTGGTGGAGAGGTGGCTGCCAAGGTAGCGGAAATGATCAACATTTTCTAATGTTACACCATTAAGCTGTATCACTGGCATTGGAGAGGAGATGGCTGGTGACTGCTGGAAAAGCACCTTGGTTTTCTCAATGTTCAGTGACAGGCCGAGCTATTCGTATGCATCTGCAAAGGTGTTGAGAGTGGCTTGTAGATCTTCTTCTGAATGCGCACAGACGACGTTGTCATCAGCATACTGGAGTTCTATAACAGATATTGTTGTGACCTTGGTTTTGGCTTTCAGTCTGCTGAGGTTGAATAGCTTGCCATCTGTCCGATAGATGATTTCACCATCAACAAGGTGAAGTATCATAGCAATGAAGATGGAGAATAAAGTTGGGGCAATAACACATCCCTGTTTGACACCTGATTCCACCTTAAATGGGTCACTTTGGGAACCATTGCTGTCCAAGACTGTTGCCATCATGTCATCATGGAGGAGCCGCAGGATGTTCACAAATTTGCTTGGGCACCCGATTTTTTGGAGGATGGTCCAGAGAGCCCTGCGGTTCACTGTGTCGAATGCCTTTGCAAGGTCGATGAATGCCATGTACAGAGGTTGATTTTGTTCTCTGCATTTTTCTTGGAGCTGTCATGCAGTGAAGATCATGTCCACGGTTCCTCTGGAGGGGCGGAAGCCGTTCTGGGATTCTGGGAGGGTGTCTTCTGAGAGGGCCAGAAGGCGGTTTGCAAGGATTCTTGCGAGTATTTTCCCAGCAGAAGATACCTAAAAGGGAGATACCTCGATAGTTTCCACAGTCTGTTCTTTCCCCTTTTTTGAAGAGGGTGATGATGGTGGCGTCCTTGAAGTCTGCTGGGATTTTCTCGGTCACCCACACTTTTTCTATGAGCTGGTGGAGTTGGTGTGTCAGCTCGGGTCCTCCCTCTTTAAAGATTTCAGCAGGGATCCCATCCGGTCCGCTGGCTTTGTTATTCTTTTGTTGGCTGATGGCATTGCTGACTTCTTCCTGACTAGGCAGTGCTGCAAGCTCATCCCTGGTTTGTTGTTGCGGGATTTGTGAGAGGACCTCTTCGGCCACATTGGAGCTGCGGTTCAGGAGGCTTTGGTAGTGTTCTTTCCAACGTAGTGCAATTGAGTTTTGGTCCTTAAGGAGTTTGGTTCCATCTGATGAGCGTAGAGGCTGTATGCCATGGTTTCTTGGTCCATAGATGACCTTTGTGGCTTTGAAGAATCCCTGAGCATCATGAGTATCTGCCAGGTGTTGGATTTCTTCAGCCTTCTTTGTCCACCAGATGTTCTTGAGTTCTCTTGTCCTTCTTTGGACCTCAACTTTTGCACTGGCATAGATCTTTTTCTTAGCAACACAGTTGATGTCTCTCTGCCATGCTTGGAAGGCTTTCCTTTTCTTGTCAATTAGCTGTTGGATCTCGATGTCATTTTCATCAAACCAGTCTTGATGTTTCTTGGCTTGGTATCCAATAGTTTCTTCGCAGGCTTGGATGATGGAGGTCTTCAGTTTGTTCCAATGTTCCTCAACATTTTCGGGGTGTTCTGTGGGTAGATGGTTCTTGAGTGCTGTTTGGAAATGGGCTCGTCTGGAGGGCTCCTGAAGGGCTTGGGTGTTCATTTTGCGCCTTGTCTTTCTTCCTTGGAGCCTGCGCTTGGGGGCAATCTTGAGAGCCATCGTTGATCGGATTAGCCTGTGGTCAGTCCAGCAGTCGTCAGCACCTGTCATGGCTCTTGTGAGGAGCACCTCACGGCGGTCTCTGGCACGTGTGATTACATAGTCTAAGAGGTGCCAATGCTTTGACCGGGTGCTTCCATGATGTCTTGAACTTGTTTTTTCTGGAGGAAGAGCGTGTTGGTGATGACAAGGTTGTGTTCCGCACATTTGGTGAGAAGCAGGATGCCGTTTGAGTTGCTGTTTCCAACCCCGTCTTTTCCGATGGTCCCTGGCCACAGGTCGAAGTCTCGCCCGACTCTTGCATTGAAGTCCCCCAGGAGGATGATTTTGTCCTCCTTAGGTATCCCTGATAGGACGGTGTCCAGCTGACAGTAGAATTTCTCCTTGATGTCTTCATCAACATCTAGTGTTGGTGCATAGGCACTTATGATGGTTGCCTGTTGGTTTTTGGCAAGATCAATTCGGAGGGTTGAGAGTCGTTCGTTGATGCCAGTGGGTGCTTCGGTCAGATGTTTCACCAGATCATTCCTGATAGCAAAGCCAACTCCGTGCAGTCTTTGGTCTTCTTCAGGCAGTCCCTTCCAGAAGAAGGTGTAGCCTCCTTTTTCTTCCTTCAGCTGTCCCTCTCCTGCTCTCCGGGTCTCTTGAAGGGCTGCTATGTCGATGTTAAAGCGTCCCAGCTCCCTTGCAATGATGGCAGTTCTTCGTTCAGGACGTTTGCTGTCACTGTTGTCCATCAGTGTTCGTACATTCCATGTACCGAAGTTCTTTTTTGGCCGCAGGGTGGTGACCCCACTGGACTCGGCAGTCCAGTCAGGGATGAGAGAGGCAGACTATGTTTAGGGCACCTTTTCTAACCCCCTCCCCATGTGGGGTGAGCAGAGTGGGTCCTCAATAGGGCTGCTCAGTCGCGGATACAGCTGCCGAACTACTCAACTGCCTCGGACCTTGAGGTAGAACGACTGAATCCGTACCCACCGCCCATGTGCCAGTCTGTGACTAGGGGCTTCCAGATTTCACAGTCCTGCCCCCGTCGCCACTCGCTGATCGCCATGGGACTTTGGTTGGTTGGTTTTTATTTTCTTTGGAAGACGCCTGTGCGTGGGTTTTTTTAATGTGTGGAGGTCAGTGCACAACTGATCAACACACAGTCTTCACAGAGTGAGGTTCCATTGGTGATGTAGTTTAACACAATGACCGTGGCTTCTCAGTCTGTTGCAGCCTTCTTCCGCCTTCGCCGCCGTTGTAACATGTGCCATGTTATCCTCCGCCTGCTCCGCCGTTGAGGTCTTTGGGTCTTCGGACTGTGCTTGGTCTGGGACCTCCCCCGCAGCCACTCCTGGGAGTGCACGGCTCCAGTTGTTGTGCCTACAGGTTCATCGGAACACGCAAGCCCCCTCACCACGACAAGGTGACAGTCCATCGAGGGGGGGGGGGGTTCTTTGGCACTTTCATCACATTAAAAAGGTATTTCCAAATTGATACAAATAACGATTTTGAATTGTAGGTAGAAAGACTTGCAAGTGAGGTGTCTGTGGACTCTAGTTTGAGAAGCATGGGCTAGAAAAAGGATGGATTGCCAAAAAATGTTGAAGGAATTAGGCTGGATTTAGGCGATCAAAAGGATCCCTGCAAAAGTGATGGAGAAGGCAAATATTTTTTTTCCTTCAGAGAAAATATCTCTAGGAATCTCTAGGTCATTCAAAACAACCCTATTAACAACCATATACCATTTATACTTGAGTATAAGCCGAGGTACCTAATTTTATCACAAAAAACTGGGAAAAATTATTGACTTGAGTATAAGGAAAACCCTGCTTTATCATAAATTGTTAAACCACTCCAGGCCTTCCTGAAAAACCCAGGTCTAATGGAGTATGTGCCCCGTGGAGCCTGACCCCCGGGTAGTCCTCGGACTACCGAGGGGTCAGCCCACATAGCCCAATTTGCTTCTTTGGGGGCCGTGGGTCCAGAGAAGCAAAGAGGGAAACCACCCCTCCCCAAATCCCCAATTAAAACCTTTAAAATAAAATAAAAACTTACCAGGCCGCCATTATGCCTGGTGTGTACCAATGTTGTGATAGGAGGCAGCGGCGGGGGGGGGGGGATCTCTCCTGCCCTCCTGCTTCCTAGCACAACACTGGTACATGGCAGGAGCCCCCAGAGAGGCATAATGGCAGCTTGGCAAGTTTTTCTTTTATTTTAAAGGTTTTCAGGAGGGTTGGGTTGTCCCCATTCCAGTGTGGTAGTTACCATGCTGCAGTGGGGACAACCCATGGGAAAACCCATTTGTTTTCCTGGAGTGTGGGGGCTTAAGCCCACATAATATATGTCTGGAAGCACCCATAGTATCCCAAGATGAGAACAATTATTAACCTGATCCATATGAAAATCAGATACTTCTCTGTTTCATGCAGAACCTCTCCTGTAGGTCCATGTTGACATCTGCATGTGGACAACCCCTGCTTCTTTGAGCATTGAAGAAAGAATGTTGACACTATGGAGAACCCCGGGGGGTCCACCCTGAACATTTGTGTTTAAGAACTTCAAGGTAGGGGGTGAGCTGAGGGATTGTGTAAGGCAGACCCAACCAGAAGGATGCATGTGTCTTCCCAATGGAAGCAGATGGTTTCCGTTAGGGACATATGTGTGTTCCTTACCACACGACTAGAATCCAAATCAATTAATAGCTTGTGAAGGGAATGCCAATGTTACATATGGTAGAAATCTTATAACAGAGTCACAATGAAAAGGCATGTTTGAGATAAAGCAGACTTTGCATGGATGTGATAGTTGTCATGCATCTTCTAGGTTCTGAGTGGCTATTTCAAGAAATGTTTATACTGAAACAGTGGACTATAGGGGAAGATAACACAACTGGTGGTTGGCTGTTACTATCACCAGAGTACAACCATTGAATATGTGGCTGGATAGTATGTCAAAATACATAAAAAAACAATTGTTTCAATGAATATATTCAGGAGAAACAATTAGGCTTAAGCAATTATCTATCAAATATATAGATAGAGTAGAGTATTGTTGAAGTGCTTTCACGGCCGGAATCACTGAGTTGTATGTTTTTTCGGGCTATATGGCCATGTTCTATAGGCATTCTCTCCTGACGTTTCGCCTGCATCTGTGGCAAGCATCCTCAGAGGTAGTGAGGTGTACCTCACTACCTCTGAGGATGCTTGCCATAGATGCAGGCAAAACGTCAGGAGAGAATGCCTCTAGAACATGGCCATATAGCCCAAAAAACCTACAACAACCCACTGAAGTAGAGTATTCTAAATGTTTCAATATGTTTTGTGGTTTTGTTTCAGATACTTTTATCAGAAGTGCTACAAAGTACTCATTTCTTCATTGAAGCCTTCTAATCAGTCCTGTGGGCATTTAAAATAAGTTAACAAAAGTACTCCAGAGATTTTTCATAGGCATTACGCAGTGTCCAGTTTTACACCTGCAGTTGAAGCAGATATTATTACATTAGGGACCTGTTTTTGGCTGCTCAACTCATCTTTCCATATGTAAAGTCAGGGAGCCTGCCATTGTCCGCCATCACCATTTTTTCGGTGGCACCAGCATTTCAGCCATGGAATCGCCCCAGAAGTAGTTAACCGGGGTGTGATGGGAGCCATTGGACTCCATGGCTGAAGACTGAAAATACTGTCGGACAGTGAAAAAAAAAAGGGTTCACGTGAAGAGGTCCTTTAAGTAGGCAAAGTGTGGTGTGCGGACTGCATACAACACTTGGGGCCTTAAAGGGCAGTCTTTGAAGCCCCCAAAGCTTTCAGATTCCCCAAATTAAAATAAATTTGGGTCTGATATATTTGATCACCAAACCCCAAGCATCTCGAAACTGCTACAAAACATATCCTGCAACAATATGTGTGTGCTTTCATGTGACCTAAAGTTGCCTGTTGAATTATGACAATCACATTTTCTTGGACAAGGAATACTCAGAGATGATTTTGCTAATCCCTTCCTCTGATATACAGTCCTCGCCCAAACACCCAAAATTGTAACTGGAAGTGATGTGATATAATTTCCTGTGGTCTTAAATGTGCTACCTAGTTGGCAAAGAGGCAGAATTTCCTCCCTGCATCAGCATCTCTGCTTCGCATTTTTAAAGCGCAAGCCTATATTTGTCTACTCAAAAGGGACTCCCATTGAATTCCATGGAGCTCATCTCCAGGAAAGTCAAAGTTTATGATTGCTACCTAGATTGAATTCTAAATGTATTTACTAGGCCTGTTTGATCAAGAAAAAATTTGTTTCTAAAATCGATTTGTAATTGGGGTGTTTTTTTGTTTCGATATTTAAAATATTTACAAAACTTTCCAAAAAAAATGTTTTGTTATTTACGAAATTTCGTAAATATTTACAAAACATTTTAGAAACAAATTTTTTCTTGATCAAACAGGCCTAATAACCACAGCTCCATACCATTGAAACAGGAGTTAAAGCAGTATCAAATTGCATCAACTCTACAGTGTAGATGCTCCTCCAGACTCTGCAGGGTGCTAATCCCCCTCCTCCCCATTTTTCCAACCCCATTTCCACATGTTTTGGCCCCTCACCGCTATCCTTTGCAGCATCCTGCCCCGGAAGCTCCTGCAGGCCGCCTTCACACGTGCTTTGCCAGAGTCCCGCGAGTCACATGATAGCAGGACTGCAACCAATAGCCATGCAGAGAGGCCGCAGGGCGCGGTGGGAAATGTAGTCCAGAGACCTACACGCTTTTGTTTTGTATGTAACTGCTTAATCTAGTCTCAGACATACTTTTTCTCTCTCTTGAATTCCGCCCAAGGTCTTCAGCCTCCTCTGCCAAAGAGTGCTCGTACATCACCTAAGAAGTGCCGGGAGGGGGAGGAGGAGGAGGAGGGCGCAGGAGCGCGCGCGCCATCCGATCGGCTCCGGCTGCTGCGCCCTCCTCCTCCTCCTCCCCCCCCCTCCCGGCACTTCCTGCAACACAGCTGGGAGGAGGAGGAGGGCGCAGCAGCCGGAGCCGATCGGATGGCGCGCGCGCTCCTGCGCGCTCCTCCTCCTCCTCCTCCTCCCAGCTGTGTTGCAGGAAGTGCCGGGAGGGGGGGGAGGAGGAGGAGGAGGGCGCAGGAGCGCGCGCGCCATCCGATCGGCTCCGGCTGCTGCGCCCTCCTCCTCCTCCTCCCCCCCTCCCGGCACTTCCTGCAACACAGCTGGGAGGAGGAGGAGGGCGCAGCAGCCGAAGCCGATCGGATGGCGCGCGCGCTCCTGCGCGCTCCTCCTCCTCCTCCTCCTCCCAGCTGTGTTGCAGGAAGTGCCGGGAGGGGGGGGGGAGGAGGAGGAGGAGGGCGCAGGAGCGCGCGCGCCATCCGATTGGCTCCGGCTGCTGCTCGCGCCGCCCCTTCGCCCCGCCCGCCCCATTTACTGCTGGGGTGCTTGGGAGCGCCGGATTGGCTCCCAGGCACCAGCAGCACAGCAGCCTCCATCCCATTAACGAGACGAGCTGAAGCTCGTAAAAAAAATGGGGCTGCTGTTTCGATATTTTTAAACCCTTCCGGGTTTGAAAATATGTTTTGAAATCGCGTCGGATATGCTAAAAATAACGAATAAATTACGAAAAAACGAATTAACGAACTAAAACCGACAGGCCTAGTATTTACCAGTGGAATTTCTTTCTGAATAGGAACAGAGAGTGCTCTAAGCTGCTGACTAAACTCAGCCAAGGTGGTATTTTTTTTCTAGTTTCAGATGTGTGGGCATAATTATTTTTCTTTGGTGTTGTCTGAAATGTTTTCCCCTTTTTTAGCTGAAAAAAGGGCTCCAAGATCAATAATAAGGCACTCTTCATTCTCAGGTTTATTGTTCAAAATGTCATGATAGGAAACGAAAATGGGTTGGGATGGAGAAGGATAAAAGGCAAATATAGTTCTTGATTATAACTGTCTTATAATCATTCTTTGCCATTCTAAATTCTGTCACAGCCACAGAAAATGACAACACAGATTATGACTGTTAATATGATTAATAATTCTTGAACCCTTTGGGCTTTGGGTTATTTTTGTTTTGGAAAACATCTTCTGGATTTTGTTGAAAACCAAATAAAATCTATGACATATAACGCTATCATATGCTGCACCTTATTTGTGTTTAAATGTATTTTATTTGTTAAACATCTAGTTAAATAATATAATCCCTTAAAAGGAGTTGTTTTAATCATCAAATACGATTGCTTTAATGATATTGTAGGAGCATTAAGTGCTTCTCTGATGTTCGCATTTTCCCCAAGTTCCTTTTATGCCATGGAACAAAAGTTTCTCACACTCCCTTTCAAGTGAATTTAAAAAACAACAGGATTTTCCTTCCATGCTTTTCTCTCCCTTTTTTAATATTGGGAAAAATATGCGGAACTCAAGGTGCAAATTCCTCCTTTGTCATGTATGCTTTGGTACCTCTTTTGTGCATTTTGAGTTCTCTCCCTCTTTCTCTCTGTTCTCCAGCTTTTCATATGTATGAAGATGAGATTTATACCTACAGCCTGGGCTGAGGTGTTGTGTATGTGTGCCTGTGTCATGTGGGGGGCGGAGAGCTGGGAACTGGGAGGCCAGGAAACCCAGCCGGGTTCGACCAAAGGCAGCTGCTGCCGTTCTTCCTGGCCGAGCCGCTGCTGTGAATCTCAGAGGCTGGGAAGAGGCTGTAAACATGAGGGAAGGAAGAAGCCATTGAACTGAAAGAACAAACTCTCTGGACCTGTCTGACACAGGGGTCAGGGGGTCACCGGAGCCTGGTGGAGGCAGTGTAGCAGATTGGGAGTTTGCGATGCCCCCTCCAACATCATTTAGACAAACAAGCAGATGGCAGGTGTCAGTGGTGACAAAGAGCCATCTGTACAGCGAGGACCATCCCCTCCATTCTCTCACAGGCTACTTCATTAAACCCTCACTTCAGAGTGCCTGTGCCATAGCCTTTAGCCAATGGGGCCCCTCTAATAGGACTCTCTCTCTCTCTTTGAAAGAACTGCCTGCATTCTGCTTCCAGTGACTCATAGGCAGCTTATTTTTGCACTTTATTTCCTCCAAAAGGAAAGAGGAAAAAAAAATGTCAGGGCCAAGAACATTTCCTTGCAAAGTATTAGATCCCTTGGGAGCATGAACACAAGTGTGTGCCTATATGTGTGTCATAGCCAGATTGAAGGATAAAGGGACATATGTGTACCTATGTGTGCATTAGAGAGAGAGAGAGAGAGAGAGAGAGAGAGAGAGAGAGAAATTGGTCCTATGTAGAATGAAAGGAGAAAGATATATGTAAGTAAATAAGTAAACAAATAAACAGGCAGGCAAGCAAGCCAATAAATAAATGTTGGCAAAACATGCCATGGCTCTGTAGATTGTTGCAGTAAAAATCCAAATCTTAATTTCAAAATAGTGATGGACTCTTGGCCTTGGTGGAGATTGTTTCAGTTCTGGAAGAAGTGGAAGTTTTGGGGAAAGATTTCACTCACTACTCCCTTCAACCATCACTTTACCTCTAACAGTTGGTTTCTGTGTATGACTTCATTTACCATTTCTCTTACTCCTTTTTTGAAGGACTAGTGTTTGGTTGATCTCAGATAAATACAGTGGGGCACACCCCTCTCATCATCAGGCCCTCTCAGGGATGAAGTAAGATGGCCCAGATGCTTATGGACCAGGACAAGTTTATCTCTGCATTAAACACACGAGATCTGTTTTTGAAAGGACTTTCAGGAGCCAGTTGACCTGTGAGCATTGAAATCCATCTGCACACTTTTCTGCTGCAGTTTTGAGCCGGTGTCTTTCCAGAACTGGGGTGGGAGCTAAGTTAGTCTTTTTAACATATGGTGCAGAGTATAGGAGGGGGCGGGGAACAAAGTGACAAGCGGCAGAGGGGATGAGAATTGGGAGTTTCTGGAAATCTTCCAGGCCACCCGCACCTCCTTGGCCAGTCGTGTTTCTTTAGCCTCCCCTGCAGATCCTTGTGGAAAATGCCACTGGAATGTTTAGCTGCAATTTTTCTCAGCTAGGGAATTCTCTTGGTGGTTTGACTCATTTTTTCTTTTGTTTGCCTCCCAAAAAAAGGGACAGCATTTTATGTAATACAATGCATATAAGAGGAGTGAAATGAGAGGGGCTGTGCCACATCATTTTGTTGTTGTTCATAAAAGGACATTTTAAACTCCTCTGCTGTGTATAATTGGCTGTTTAGAGCTGTGCTGGATGTTTGACATCTTACTCTGAATTGAAAAGCGCATTCACCAATCCAGGATCTTCTCCACTTACAGAGCAACACAAGTGGAATGCCAACAAGCATCCCAAAAATTATTTTAGATAATATAAGGGGGTTGTGCAGCCTATCAGCCTTATGCTTAATTTCCCCATATTGGGGCCATCATTACATACCACATATTGCTAGGTTCTTGTGGGTTTTTTTCGGGCTATAGGGCCATGTTCTAGAGGCATTTCTCCTGACGTTTCGTGTAGTTGGTACTTATAGGATTTAGGCCAAAGTATTTAACATATATGTGCACATAGACATATTCATTTATAACTTTTATAAATTGTCCTTTATCCACAGGGATCCCAGAAAAGTGTGCCAAATAAGCAGTTGAATGCCATATAGTAACATCAGCAAAACTATAGTGTTTAAAAGGGAGCCCCCGGTGGTGGAGTGTGTTAAAGCACTGAGCTGCTTTAGATTGCAGGTTCGAATCAGGGGAGTTGCGTGAGCTCCCACTGTTAGCCCCAGCTTCGAAGCGATAGGTAAAAATGTTTATATTCAGTTTGTTTTGTAGTCAGGGCTCTGTTTCCATTCCCAAATACAAACTGTAAAGTGAGATCCAGCCTTGAGTTGCTGCCAGAAGAAGAGATAAGAGAGTAGAGATAACTTTCCTATTCTTTATAACGTAACTTACACCAGACATTAATGTTGCTGTTATTCAATGCATGTGTGTTTAATTGTACAAGCCTCCATCTGTTGCATGAACAAAGAAACAAAGACACCTGAGAGCTTGAATCAATCATTCTGTTACTTTACAAAAAAAAAGCACCTGATTAATAACTAGAATAAAATAATACAAGTCATGCACACTTCAAACTGGTTCACTTCCAAAATAGTTATGAGATTTCTGAGTAATTCAAAGATCAGCAGCATTTTGTAGCATTTTGCTACATCCAAGTGCCTTTATAGGGTGTATAAAGGGGATCCAGTGTATACCTTAATCCTCAATTCTTTAATCTTCATTGTTTTGAACATACATCCAAATAAATGTTCTCATGATCAGAGCAAAAAGCAATAGTCTGGAGCTTGGAATTGGCATCTGGAAACCTCTGTCACACATGGATTCGCCTTTGGCCTCACTTCAGGAACATTGATCAAGATCTTTCATTGCTCTGTTATCATAGCTACATCTAATTTTCTTAAACTTGCCTTCAGTTGGAATACCCCAAATGAAGGGGTTCTGAAGTGCTGAAGCTTAAGAGGGGGAGAAACTTCAGAGGAGAAGCTGGATTAATATTTCCCTGAAGGCTGGCCCCTTTCTAAATCGCTTCACCTTCCCTGGCAGTATTCAAAAATGTGTATCTGCTTGCAGTTTTCACTTCACCAAGGTAAAAAGAAACAACTGGCATACCATTCTGAATATAAAAACTATGAAGATTAAAATATGTTTAGAAGCCTTACAGTACTATATACAGTACTGTATACACAAGAAGCACTTAGGCTGATCTACACTTCCATATAATCCTGTTTGAGGATGCAGATTAACTATTTTGAACTGGATGATATGAGTCCACACTACCATATAATCCAGTTCAATTCAGTTAATTCAGAAACAGGATTATATGGCAGTGTAAATGGGGCCTTAGAGTTCTCAGAAACAGTCATTCAAACTAATCAGAGACATAAAGGATGCATGCTTTATTGTTCTGCAACTCCACAGGCTAACTGTGGAGTGGCTTAGGGAACTGGGCATGTTTAGCCTGAAGAAGAGAAGGCTGAGAGGAGATATGATAGCCATGTATAAATATGTGAGAGGAAGCCACAGGGAGGAGGGAGCAAGCTTGTTTTCTGCTTCCTTGGAGACTAGGACGCGGAACAATGGCTTCAAACTACAAGAGAGGAGATTCCATCTGAACATTAGGAAGAACTTCCTGACTGTGAGAGCCGTTCAGCAGTGGAACTCTCTGCCCCGGAGTGTGGTGGAGGCTCCTTCTTTGGAAGCTTTTAAGCAGAGGCTGGATGACCATTTGTCAGGAGTGATTTGAATGCAATATTCCTGCTTCTTGGCAGGGGGTTGGACTGGATGGCCCATGAGGTCTCTTCCAACTCTTTGATTCTATGATTCTATGATTCTATGTTCTAGCTTTCTCAAAATGTAATAGAAAACATTGTGTGTGCCTGTACTTTCTAGTCATCTGTTGACTCAAAGGCAAGGGGTAATCAGAAATAATTTTGCAAGTTCCTTCCTCTGAAATATATCCCACAACACTTCTTATTCAGTAGTTGTCTCCTATCCAGGTACTAACCAGGATTGAGTCTGCTTAGCTTCCAAGATCATACAGGATCTGGTGCCTTAGGTTATCTAGGTCAATAGAAAGCCATCTTCTTGGATATCCCAACAGACGTGGCCCGGATCTAGGAATGGAACTGCCACACATATTACATGTGGCCTGGATCAGACCAACAGTCTTTCCAGACCAGATGCCTCAATGGGAAGCTTACAAACAAAATGTCAGTACATTGGCGTACTTCCTCAGGAAATGGTGTCAAGAGATATACTGTCTTTGACTTGGGAGATAATGCATGGGCATCATGACTAGTAGCCACTGATTGATTTATCTGTCATAAGGGGATGCTTATCACTCAATTCCTATCCCTACTGAACTCTTAACACACGCCATAAAATACATTTAATTGCTAAGAAATATTTGCATACATATAGACTCTAGACCAGTGGTTCTCAACCTGTGGGTCCCCAGGTGTTTTGGCCTACAACTCCCAGAAATCCCAGCCAGTTTACCGGCTGTTGGGATATCTGGGAGTTGAAGGCCCAAACATCTGGGGCCCACAGGTTGAGAACCACTGCTCTAGACAATTCCTGTTAGATAAACAAAAATACAAGCCAGTTATAAATTCACAACCTGCTTCAAATATGCTTTCAATTTCAATTATAAAGTAAATTACACATCATAAGACATTTTCAGCCCTATGAATGCCAAGGTAATATAAAGCATTACACCTATATTGGCTGTTTGCATACAATGATCAAAATGCTGTCACTCTCTCTTTTTATAAAGTCATACACAGATGTTATTTTTCATTGGCAGTTTTTAATATTAATAATGATCTTGGCACAGGGTTTTTTTTTTAAAGTAATGACAAGCCTAGATCAATGATCCTTGACTGCTCTTTGGCCCATTGACTCCTCTCAGCCAGTTATTCATTCCCTGAAAAAGGCTTAAGCTACAGTTATTAATCTTAGGCAAATTATCTGAATCAATGGAGTTTAAATATACTAAAGGTATAATAGGTCCTCTTAGATATAGAATACTCTAATTATCATTCATAGAAAAGGATGTACACAAATAAATGGGATTTTTGTGTCCAATTTACACAAAAATCCCAATCTTTCCAGTTCCAATCAGCAAGAATACTAGTCTTTAAAATCTAGCAAAACACTGGAGTGCCTTCTTAATAAAGTAAGAGTGTGCTAAGTATGTATTATATCTATCATCTTCCCCCAATGCCATTTTATCCTCCTGGCAGAGTCTCTTCTTATAATATACAATGAAGCACAACTAGATAATATACTGGATCCATATGATTGTACCTACTCTTACTATTGTGAGTTTTCAAGTCATTTCGCTTGGACACTTAAAGTGAACCTATTATTATGGGGTTTTCTTGTCAGAATTTGTTCTGAAATAACTTGCCCTTGGTTTCCTCTGAAACAGAGAGAATGTGACTTTCCTAAGGTTTTTATTTATTCTGTATCAAAAGCATTGCAAAAAGAAGTATAAAACTGCTAAAAATAGAAGGAGCACAAGCAGCTAAATACTTCTTGACCAAAAACGGGCAACAGCGACAGCATTGTCTGTAGTTTTAAACAATTCTTCCTCTGTACATTAGCTAGAACACTGTGAACAAGCATACAGATGAGGAGTTGTCTGTTCTACTCTACAGTTGTACAAGATGGAGAATTATTTTAGATAGCGCCATTTTGCCAGGTTGTCTTTTGATCTGCCCGCTTCACTACTGTGTCTGTTCAGGGACTTACAAGTTGCCCATTTTTGATTTGTCCCTGGGGGATATAATCTTGCTGTTGCTGGGAAAACATTAAGAGGAGTGGAGGTTCTCATGAAGTTTTTCCTTGATTTGAATATACTGGGAGGAGGCTGATAGCCATGCAGTGGATGGCTTTCACAGTGTTCAACCTTATTTCTCTCACAGTTGTCAACAACTTATTGTTGCACATCAGGGGACAGGGGGCAGTGCCAGCTAGCTTGTAGAGTTAATCAACAGGTGTAGGTTTGAGACATACTGTGATTATTCTGTATGTTTCATTCAATGCTATGTTCACTTACTTTATGTGGACAGACTTGTGCCAACAGGGCAGGCATAGTTGAGTAAACCAAGGCCAGGGCTGATGTTCTTATTAATTTTGGGTCTGCACCCTATGAACTGCCAGTAAGTTTCCAAAGGATGTTATTGAGTGCAGCTACATCGTCCTGGATATGGTCAACCAGATGCCTCCATTTCCTAAATGTTAGTGTTCAGTTTAAGGTGAACACAATTTAGGATATTTAGGATGGAAACAGTGTTCGAGCTCTTGGCCTTCCCAGGTAACTTTTAATTTCCTGTTGGCTTCATGATTATGCAGGTGGATAGCACACACTTGTGTCTTGGCTGGGTTAGGCTTCAGGTGGTTATCTTTGTAGTTGCTGGAAAGGTCTTTCAGGGCATTAGTAAGTTGGTTTTCAACTGTTTGAAAGTCTTCTGCTTGTGTTGTTAGGCCAAAGTCATCAGCATATATAAAACTCTTTGTTAGTGGTGTCGGAGATGTTAAACAAGGTTGGTGCAAGGACACTGACTTGGGGTAAACCATTCTTTTGCCTCCTCCATCTACTTTTCTTGCCTTGAGACTCCACATACAAGGTGCAGTTTTCTAGGAAAGTCTGGCCAGTTTTTTAAAATCATAGTCCCAGGTAAAATGGTAGACTTTATGCAGCCTTTTCCTATGTTGCATTGTGTCATCCAGTGAGTTTCCATGGCCAAGTGAGGATTTGAACCAGAGTCATAGCCTAATGCTCAAACCACTATACCACAGTAGCTATTCTGTTAGTTGTATCCAAATATTTATTGGCCAGTCAACCATAGCAGATATGATGCTATCAGAGACTTGATGAGAGCATGACACTATAAATCCTTACAGTAATTGAAATTGTATCTTCAGGATTTGTGTATATTGTTCAATCTTCTTAATGTAGAACATTTGGGAGGATTTAACATAGGCATATACTAGTGAAGTTCAGTTAAAGTTGTAGCTTTTAAAAAATAAAATGCAAAATCTAGCCTTGAACTCATGAATGGATCTGCCTAGAAAAGTGATCTTCAACCTGGGGTCCCCAGATGTTTTTAGCCTTCAACTCCCAGAAATCCTAACAGCTGGTAAACTGGCTGGGATTTCTGGCAGTTGTAGGCCAAAACACCTGGGGACCCACAGGTTGAGAACCACTGGTCTAAAAGAACTGGTTCCTGCTTATAGTCTGAACCCAGTGGTGTCAAGCAAATTTTCAAGATCTTTGTTTGATATTTCCTCTGCTCCTGCAAAATATAAATTTATATATTTTTAAAACATCCTAAACACTCTTTTTATTTAATGTTCTGTCCTAACTGTGTTCAAGGAGCCAGCATGATGTAGTGGTTTGATTGGAATCACCACTTGATCGTCAAAACCTACTGGTTGACCTTGGGCATGTCATAAACTCATGGCCTCAAAAAACCCTGTGATAGGTTTGCCTTAGGGTAACCATAAGTTGGAAATAATTGGAAATTGCACCACCACCACAACTTTGTATTCGCTTGTAGGTCCCTTGGATGGTGCAGAAAAGACAGTGGAGTATTTCCTTGCCCATAATAAAGCTGTGTGCAATGCATTGCTCTTGCAGGTGCAGCATACTTATAGGCACTGGGCACACAGCCCTTGAATTCCATCAGAGTCCCTCATGAGGGGAGAAAAAAATGGTGTTTCTTGTTCTTCTCTGCTGCCTAGTATGAGAAAAAGAGCCATCTGTGAATTTTGGCACTTATTAAACTCAGGCCTTGATTTCTTTCTGCGGGAAGGTTCTCTCTAACCCAGAGCAGTAAATAACTGCCAGATTAAGCACAGCCATGCAAATGTTACTGTACTCACATTGTGAAGGGCTCTCTTTGATGTGGGCATCCTTTCAAATGAGGCAGTCATTCCTCAGGCCTGGATTACACTGAGCCTTACTCTCCTCGCCCAGAGCAGGATGCACAGCTTGTTGGGAAAGACAAACGGCCTAAGCTATTAAACACAGTTCTGTTGTGAGTGTGCCCAGTGTTAATGTTGTAATGGCTATTACATTACACACAGTTGTTTCAAATGGACTAGAAGCTGGGTGGCAACAGCAAGCACAAAAGGTGGAAGGGAAACAGGACTCCAGCATCAGCATTGTGTTGCACCTTACATACCCCTTACATAGTCTCTAAAAGCTGTAAGTCTACATTATTTACTCTATGTTCAAGACATAGCAACCCCATTCTAAGGTTTTCGTAGCAGGATTTCTTCAAAGATGGGATTTAGGACACTGTAGTTCCAACACTAATGGCTCCAGATTCAATGAACTTGTGACATCAGAGCATAGCGAACCTGGCTGGAAGTTTGCACCTTGATTTCAGTGGTATACTGTATAAGCAGATTGTAGCAGCCAGAGAGAGATGAATTATAGGCAAAGACCAGATGAGTGCTGGCCTTGGGCTATAAAGACCTATATGGTTCCAACCCAGCTTACCTGTCCAAACATATCTCCCTCTATTTATTTATTTATTTATTTATTTATTTACCATATTTATATACCACCTTTCTCAGCCCAAAGGTGGCTCTATGTCCCGCCTCAGAATTTAAGATCATCCAGGAGGTTCTGCTCTCGTTCCCACCCTCTTCACAAGTGCATTTGGCGGGGACGAGGGACAGGGCCTTCTTGGTGGTGGCCCCCCTCCTGTGGAACACACTCCCCAGGGAAATCAGATCGGCTTCATCCCTCATCTCTTTTAGAAAGAAGCTCAAAGCATGATTTTAGGGCCAGGCCTTTGGACAGTTGGTTTGGCAGTATTCACAATGCTTGAACTGTGACAATGACAGGCTTTGGACGGAGTCATTGGTTGCTAAATCAGATTTGGACTCAGCTATATGATGAATAATAATGTTTTAACGTATTTAATCCGATGTATTTTAATGTATTTTAATCTAATGCTTTTTCTCTTGTATAATGTTGTTGTAATGTGTTTTGTATGTTGTCGGCATTGAATTGCTGCCGTTGTAAACCGCCCTGAGTCCCCCTTCGGGGGTTGAGAAGGACGGGGTAGAAATGCTGGAAATAAATAAATAAATAAATAAATAAATATCACTTTTGAGAGAGAACTGTGAATCTCTCTCTCTCTCTCCCCCCCCCCCCCTTATGAAGACTAAGCAGCAGCCTGCCAAAGGGCAACCCATCCAGTAAACCATCACATTCATCTGAGGTTCATCACAGGGGCTCCGGCATTTAATCTCAGAATGTCCTTGACCTCTGATTGCCTTGTATGTCAAGTCAGCTGCTCTTACAGGGCTGCACAAATGAATTACTGAAATGATGGTGCTGCATGCATCAGGAACAAGAATAATGAAAAGTGTGTGTCTGGAAAGAGAAGAAAGATTAAAACAGAGATGCTGTCATAGAAGAGGTTCCTTTAAATGTGTTAATGTACATTATGGGCCATCGAGAATTATTTAAAGATTAATGTTTAAAGTCTAGACTACCACAAAGCAAAATTTCTCTTAAAAATAGATAGAAATGAATAGCTTCATGACTAACATCTTCAATCCCCCATTCTGTATCACACCTAATTCACATGTCATCTTCACAATGAGCAAAATATCTTTAGTTAACCTTATCCAGTGTTGTAGAGATCCTTAGCAGGCTTGGGGACATTTCTTTTTTGTGCTATCACTCCCAGAATTCCCCAACCAGCATAGCCACTGGGATTTCTTCTACAACACAAGAAACATTACTAAGCTCTGAGTTTGGGTCTCAGAAAAAGAGAGAAAATGAGAGTTTGGAGCCAGTATAGTGGTTTGAATGGGCTAGGACTTTAGGGAGCAGAAACTGGCCTACTGTTTTGGGTGCAGCACCTCCCAGAGCTTGGAAAGTTGTCCCCCCCTCCCCCCGTCTCTCTCTCTCTCTCTCTCTCTCTCTCTCTATATATATATATATATATAGAGAGAGAGAGAGAGAGAGAGAGAGAGAGAGCGCGCTTTGTAATTTTGGAGTTGTAGCTCCAGTGTTGCCATTCCAAAATCTGATCCTTTCTAAACCTAACCAGAGGGGTCAGGAACTGAACTTGGAACCCCCCAAATAAAGTGTGTGTGTTCTACACACAGCTTTTCTGAAGTTCTGGATATATTAGACAATAACCTACCTCCTTTCACTGCGGCAACTGATGGCTTCTGTATTATTGGATGAGTGAATCCACATTGAAGAAGCTGTCCAAATATTCAAAGCTGGATTAGAATTCAGTCTATAACATGAGCCATTAAAACACCAATAGCTTTGCCAGGCCAGAATCAAGTCCCCAATGATGTCTGTGACACCTCCACCTCACTCAGGACATCATCACTTTCATGATGTCCTGCGAATCGGTGGGGCAATCTCAGTGCCACATGTTGCCCACAGCAATGCTTTGCTATCACATGTGGGGAAGTGTCGTTGTGGCTCCCCCCCCCCCATGCTGGCCCCTTGTTTTAAACAGAGCACAGGAAGTCTCTTGTGTTCTGGGTGCAGCATTGTAGGATGCTTGTGCCCAGTTAAGTTTTGCTGGAAGTGAGCCTGCATCGTCTGATGAGCGGTGTGGGCCTGTGTGGCTCAAATGGGGTGAAAGCATCCTATGGTGCTGCTGAAGACTCATCTGATGAGGTCGTCAATATATACAGTGCTACTGAAACATTTTCAGAACTGGGAAGCAACTCATGTCTTCTCATGTAGCTCCAATGTCAAAAAGCAAAATAGAACATCTGGGATATGACTTGAATTTGGTGCCAAGTCAGATTGAAATGACAGGGATGTTAAAGCTTCCAGAATATGGGGGCACAGGCTGTTTCATCTGCCCTTTATCATAACTGATTGCTTATTAATAACACAAACATTCAAATGTTTGTAAAACCCTAACCTGATTGCTTAATTATATAATAATAGCATTACATTACACAAAGCACTGAGACTTGATGTATGCGAATATTGCTTGAGAATTTGGTGGTTAAAGTAATGCTGAACTGATCTTAGATATCAGTAAGGTGGGGTGGTGAAAGTTTGAAAGAACAAACTGACCTCATCTGAATGCATCTAGGCCCTTACATCTTCATCTCTTAGAAATGCTTTTGTTCATGTTAATCATGTTTGTTGGCTTTTAAAAATATATCTCTAGCTGTGGGATTTTTACTTCATTGGTCTCACTGACATTTTACTGCTTTTATATGCTGTTCCACCTTGTGAAAACATTTTTAGAAAGAAATGCTTAATTTCCCTTAAAACACACAAACACACACACACACAGAGATAATGAAATGCATGGAATTCCCATTCCATACTCTTTACCAACCAAATGGATCAAAGTTAGTAGTCACACTGCTGCGAACCATCTGGAGAAAGATCTAAACCTATGCATTCACAAAGTATCTCAAAATGATGAAATGCAGAAAAGTAACAATAGGCTTTGACATGCTATCAGTTCCAGCTGTAGCAGTTGAATATATCCTTCTTTGATTTAAGGTGGAAGATTGAAACTGGTGAAAAACTTTTGTTGGTTGCGTGAGTTGCAATCTTCTAATGACAAGCCCAATGTTTATAAATGTTTAATTTAAAAAACCTGATCAAGTCATAGGAAGATGGCCAACCTAGTTTAGTATACTCTTTGTAAACATTACACTTTTAATTTTTGGACTATAGACTAGGCATGTGCAATCGGTAAAAAAATGTTTCAAAAGTCATTCCAAAATTAGGAGGTGTTGATGTTTTGTTTCTAAAGTGTTTCTAAAGTATAGTTAGTTAAAATTTTGTTACTATAACGAGAGTAACAAAATTTCATTACTTTTTCATTATAGTAATTGTGCATAATTACTATAATTGGGGAAATTTCTGGGGCTCCCTTCTCCATTTTTACAGCTATTGGGGGTGAAACTTGCTATAATCATAGGACACATTTACTACTGTTAGCCCATCGAGTTTCAAAATGTTTCACTTCTTCATGGATTTTTGGGGAATTTTCCAATTTTTTAATAAACAACATTGTAAAAAACACACAAGAGCTGTTTCCTTGAATTGTAATGACATAAGATAGCAGGGGATCTGAAATATTCATACATCTACTGATTTTAGGGAATTTAAAAAAGTTTTGACAGAAACATTTTTAAACCACAACAATCTTATTGAATGTCTCTCATATATTAACCAATAGAAACCAATATTAACCAATTTTTCATTTTCATAGAGTCCTAGAATTGGAGCCCCCCCCCCCCCCCGGGCCATCTAGTCCAACTCCCTTCTTCCAGGCAGAAGGGCACCATCAAAACTCTCCTGACAGATGGCCACGAATGAATATGCTTACCCTATAGAGTTGGAAGGGACCCCCAAGGGCCATCCATTTAGGAATCTCTTTCCAGCCCAGCACTGATTTACTTACTAGAAGAATCAGTCAGTCCTCCTCTTTGTAGATTCATTGGAACTCTGGTTGACTACTGCTATGGAGGAACAAATCTCTCCCCTCTCCTGATTAGGGCTTTTTGATGCTGAGCAGAATTCTGGGAAATGTAGTTTAGGGGAGGGCCTTTTGCATTTTTTGCCTTTGGGCTCCTTGCCTTCCCAAACTACATTTCCCAGAGTTTTGTGCTATCTTTCCCAGAAAACTCTGCTTTCTCCCTGCTTTCCCTCTCCTCATGGCAAGAGGCCATTGATTTAAAAAGGAAAGGCAGCCTTTTTGGCTTTGCTTTCCCTCCTTGCACTGAAAATAAAACTGACTTTGGGAAGCTTCAAAGATTTACAAAATGCAAAAGAAAAACTATTTGGTAAGTTTCAATTCTTAAGTTTTTAGCTCAGGCCACACTCTCATGTCGGATATTGCCTCATAAGTATGAATTTAACAAATTTGATATGACTTACAAAGACTAATAAAAATGTACACCTCTACTAAAGACTTCATTACAAGGGCAAATTTACCTGTCGTACAACAGTTTCACCACAGTTCAGGGACAGAGCCCATAAAATGATGTAGAGTTCCTTCCAGTGGGGCACCATCCATGAACTGTGGTGAAAATGTTGTAGAATGGATCTACGAGAACATGGGAGGCTTCTCATGTTCTCATTGCCAGCAATGGGGTGAGTGTGTGTGTGTGGGGGGGGGGGGGAGCCGAGCATCAGTGCTTTCCCCCATGGATGGGGAAGACAGCGCTACAGGCACTGAGGGTGCAGGGTGATGGATTCCCCCACTGCCCACTGGATTTGTCACCTTGCCTGGTGAATGCCCCTGATGTCGCCTGCATTGGGCAACTTCATGTGATAAGGTCCTGCAACTATAACATGTGCTGCCGAATTCTGAGAGTTGTCCTTTAAAAGTATCAGCTTTCCAGCTCCAAGTATAATATGGACCGGGTTATATCAAGAACCTGCAAGTAATGTTGTTTATGTAAGGGTCCTTCCTTAATTTGGTGGACAGAATCACTACCTTTCATGGTAGATTTAGGGGGATATACTACTGGATTACATAGGGCAATCTATTTCACCTGTGGCATCTGTTCCTTTAGTGTCAAGACACAGTTGAATGCAGCCTACCAACTGACTGCATAAACTCTGGGTTTACAACAAGAATCTTTCCTAATCCTGAGTTAGCTGCAAACTCAAAAGTTAGTTGAACTCAGGGCTTTCTTCTTGACAAACATGCACTGAGTTATGACCCTTTCCTAAAAGAAATCCTGGCAGGTGAACAATGCCATCAACATTTGGCATTGTTTTCTTCTTTAGGCAACTGCATACACCAGCCAACATTTGGAAATCCAAGATGTGATGAAATGAAACACCAGATGTTGGATTAGAAGCTGTTCCATTACATTACAACATACTTCTCTTGCGACCAGCATTAACTTATTTGGAGTCTCTTAGTTTCTAACATAATATTGAAGTCCTTTTAACAAAAGTTCCAGGTTTACGTAACTAGCATTTCTGATGTAATAGCTCTTTCTTGCCTTTAAATGGGAGGCAATTAGACTTACCTCACAACATTTTACATTTATCTGTTAAAAGGTAATGTATGTAAGAGATTTGTGTATCATTCCAGTCACAAGCATCAGAAAGGTAGATCTTGAAAATTTTTTGTACTACAATGCCCAGAACCCTCTATCTAAAGGAATATTTCCAAGATGTGCAGAAAGGTGTAGGCAGTGAGAAAGCAAGGACAAAGGAGGATTGCTTTCTAATTGTATGTATGAACAATGAAAAAGGTGGTTGATGAGATGCAGGTGGTGGGTTACATCATATGGTCACCAAATCTAACTCAGCACAGGAATATTTTGTCTGCATAGAGGATTGAACTGTGCACCGTCACTTTTCAACAATTTCTTGTTATGGAGAACATATTTTCCACCAAGAACTTATTCCTACATCCTCAGGTAGTAATAATCTTTTTGCATACCCCCCCCCCCCCGCCACACAAATATGACAGTCCTATATGTGGGTTCTATTTAGTGGTAAATAATGAGTTGCGAGCTGTTCTACATAAGGACTTGTAGAACAGCTGTTCTCAAGATGTCCCAGAGTGTTGTGCTTTTATTTGCATTGCACTTGAGAAATAGCTTATTGAAATATTTAGCAAAACAGACTCACACATTTTCTTTTATACTGAGTGCATGCAATTTCTTTCAAATGAAACAGACAATCAAATAATAAGAACCTAAACAGATCTGCCTAATATTTTCTTTCAGCTAGAAGCTTGTCCAGGATTAGCCATATTCAACCCAGATGAAGTATTGTGTTCCAAACCTCAGGACAGTCCATACAATGAAGCTAGCAATGATAGTATTAGAGCTGGCATTACCACTAGGCAAAACAAAACAGTCACCCAAAACAGCAATATTTGTAGCTGAGATAACAGTGCGAAATATACAATGTGGAGAACTTGTCTACTTAGAATCATAGAATCATAAAATAGACTGAGTGTGTAGAATGTACTGTACCTTGAAGCAGGTTTCTTGAATTAAGATCCTTCTACTATTTTAACAATCTCATTGCTGCACTGCCATAGGTGGGAGCAGGAAGTGGGAGAAGGCCACTAACCATGCAACTGTGAATTAATTAAAGCAACATAAGAATAGATAACTTAGAATGTGGACTCCTTCACACCAAAATTATAGTGTGATGATTCCACTTTCACAGCTTTATGTAGATTTCTGCAATCTGTAGTTAAGATATTAGTGCATTCTGGGTAAGAATTCTTAAATAGTCCCCTTCCCCATGCAACTGCAAATTCAACAGTTGGATGGGGGCATGACTTCAGTCCTTAGAAAAACACTGTAGAAATATAAAGGATGCTTCAAAGAATATAAATTTCATGTGGCAAAATATTCATCTTGATTGCATTTATTTTCCCCTACTGATCAAGGAAATAAATGTCCCTTTCAAAATAAAGGGACATTTCTCTTTAAGTGAAATTAAATTCAGTTTGGTAATCCAAGAAATGCTGTCAAAGATCTTTACCTCAAGATAATTATGGTCTCTGAATGAGCCCCATACAGTTGCTAATTAGCAAAAGAACTAGACAGCATGGCAACACCGTGGTGCAGTAGTATCGATTTTAGGCAGTTGATAGTATGTCTATAAAGTGTACTAAATATTAATTTTATTACATCTGGCATGGGAAACTCAACTTACTAATGAATGGCAACATCTGTCTACATTGCATTACTTCTAGCTTCTCCAATCAGATGATTTTGAATATTGTGTATCCACTGTCTGATGATGTACTTCAAAGGTTTCAAACATACAACAAATTTAAAGTAGACAAGAGAGAGAGGAAGGGGAGAGAAATGAGATAGCAACAATTGATATATTTTCAGTATGCTTTGGGGTTACAGGAGCCAGCACATAGGTGGAAAGAACTGGTCCCAAAGCAACATCACAGACGGATCCAGTTTCAGTGGCTGCCGTATCTTTGCATGCAAGAACTTTGATTGCAGAAAAGTCTTTGGGCGCATCTACACCACCATATAACACAAAAGCACTGAGCATGCTTTTGATTCCCACCTGCACCATTTCATTTGGCTGCTGCAAATCTGTACAAATATCAAAGCAAAGTAACAAGAGTTAAAGACAAAGTTCTCTACCAAAAAGCAGAAGCAGGTTTCTTATATATGCATTCAAGATACAGTGTTCCTTCACTTATCATGGGTGTTATGTTCCAGGACCACCCGTGAAAAGTGAAAATCCGGGAAGTAGGGACACTATAATTATTTATACATTATTTTAGTAGTTATACACTATTTAAGTCTTTATAAACCCTCCCCACACACTTATACACTACATAACCTTTTACCTTTACCTTGTAAACAAAATCCTTCAGTTACTTTAGTGGAGCAGCAATTTTTAGAAAGCGCTCCACTTCCATTGGGCATACAAGAAGTGTTCACGCATGTATGTGCAGTCTAGTGCTCGTGCTTCCTTACCTGCCTCTGCGGCGGATCCACCATGCCTCCGGAGCCACTTCCGGGGCCGCGGTAGTGAAGTAGGCTGCACTTTGTAAGCAGCAAGCCTGCAAAACAGCAAGTCCGTGGAAAGCGAACTGCAAAGTAGTGAAAGATCACTATAACTAAACATTTGCTCCAGATCCTTTTGAACATGTTATTTCCACAGTTGACAAAAACACTCAAATCAAATTCATTCCGGTCACTCATTCAAAGGATTCAGTTTAGGATTAGTTATCTGTTATGTGATAAAGCATAGGCTACTGACCAAATGGCTCAAGATAATGACCAGATGACTGAAGGGTTTTTGTCTTTGGCGGAATTATATTTGCTTCTACACAGCTTGGAAAAAGTCTTTCATTGGGCCACAATTCCCATAATCCTCTCTACCCATGGGCAATGGCTAACATGCCTGAGATGTTCTGAGAGGTACAGCCCAAAGAAGGCCTTTCCCAAGTTCTGTGGAATCATATATAATTTTCCCCAAGATCAGCAAAAAGGCCTTATAGGTGTTTTTTATGTTAAAAAAAATAGTAGTGTTCCTTATTTCAAAATAGCTGAGAACCCCACATTTAGAAAAGATATGACAGGTGGCTGAAACACACCAATATCATCAAAATGATGGGAAGGAAGAAATTCAAGGGGGAAATCCTGAGCAGAAAAGAGTATACATACTTACTTCTAATCCCCCACCCAACCCTTTGAGTAACCAAAGACCAGATGGTGATGAAAGATGTGCCTGTCTCTATTAACTGCATTGGCTATCTCCCTTTGCGTGCATGCACACATACATACCCACTCCCTGAGCAGGTTGTTTGCAAAAACAGAACAGATGCTGCAGCTTCTCCAAAGACGGCAGAGCATGTGCTGCTCTACTGAATTGCCTGGAGCACATTTCCCAAAGCCCTCACTGGCAGCGATGTGCCCCTGCCACACTTTTAGAAGAGAGACTGTGAAGCTGGATGCTGTCATTGAGCTCTTCACTTAAGTCCCATCTGTTGCCCAGCTGTAAAAAATGCCTGCTTGTGGATATATATTTCAGGTGCCTATTGTGCTTGTGGTGATGAACTAGCAGGATTCCTGCCATAGGATTTAGACAGAATCAGGGCACTCTCCTGCAAGATTATTTGCAGACGTAAGCAAGGTATTTGTACTATTTTGAACTTGAAGAAATGGATGCTGTTCTATTACATCATTCCTGAAGCATGCAATGGAATGCAAAAGGGAAGGACATGATGTTTATTTATTTACGATATTTCTATCCCACCTTTCTCAGCCTGAAGGCTACTCAAGGTGGCTCACAAATTGGCAACAATTTGATGCTATAACAGTTCAAAGTATACAATTAGAAACAATAAAACAACGTTATAAAATCCATACAAAACCATTAAAATATATATAAAAACCAATGTCTTCCTGTTAATCTCATTTTCCAATCGCATTGTCTAGGCCGTTCCATGTTTCGTTCTTTCATAGTTCCGTGTTTATCTATTATGCTGCATTTTCAAACACTCCTGTGCTATGCTAATAATGTAATGTAATATATTGTATATACATATAATATTTATAATATTGTAATATAATACAATATAATACTACTAATAATATATTACAATGATATATTTTATATTACAGGTAATATTACTAATGGTATGGTACAATAATGGTATGGTACAATATAGTAATACATAATGCTGATATTGAACTATGCTAATAATATAATACATTGTATGTATATATATCTTGTAAGCCACACCCTACGGGGTGAGAAGGGTAGTATATAAATGTCGTAAATAAATAAATAATTGTTCAAAGTGCCAGGTTTATTGTTTGGGGGTATCAATATGGATCCGTTCCAATTAACATATATTAAATCTTGAAGAAATCTAGGCTGTTCTCCCCACCCCACCTCTTTTGTAATTGCTGACTCAAAGATTTCCCTTACTCCAACTGAATCAACTGCAGCCTCAGGTCTCAGCGGTGGCCGGGAGAGCTTTTGCGCAATTAAAACTTGTGCACCAGCTGCGCCCGTACCTCGGGAAGTCTGATCTGGCCACAGTGGTCCACGCTCTTGTTACATCCCGTATAGACTACTGCAACGCACTCTACGTGGGGTTGCCCTTGAAGACTGTTCGGTAACTTCAACTGGTCCAACGAGCGGCAGCCAGGCTGCTCACGGGAGCGACATACAGGGAATACATAACTCCCTTGTTGTGTCAGCTCCACTGGCTGCCAATCCAGTTCCGAGCACAATTCAAGGTGCTGGTTTTGATCTACAAAACCCTTTACGGTTCCGGTCCAGCGTATCTGTCCGAACGTATCTCCCTCTACGTCCCACCCCGGAATTTGAGATCATCTGGGGAGGCCCTGCTCTCGACCCCACCACTATCACAGGTGAGGCTGGTGGGGACGAGGAGCAGGGCCTTCTCAGTGGTGGCCCCCCACCTGTGGAACTCACTCCCAGGGGAAATCAGGACATCAACATCCCTCCTTGCCTTCAGGAGGAAGGTAAAGACGTGGCTATGGGACCAGGCCTTTGGGCATCCTGACAATTAGATATGGAATCCAGATGGATAGGACTGACAATGTGCGGAAAGTAGAACCTAACTATGAGTCTGTTAAACGCTGTTCAGCAATTAGGTTTGTATTGCTTTTATTGTTTAATTGTTTTAATTGCTTTTATGGGTTTTTTGGATGTTTTGCCGATAATAATGACTGCTTATGTTAATTGTTATCATTGCTATAATTGCTATTGTTATTGATGTTATGTTTTTGTTGTCATGTAATGCGGGCATCGAATTGTGCCTTGTTGTATAAGCCGCCCTGAGTCCCCCTCGTGGTGAGAAGGGCGGGGTATAAGCGACCGTAATAAATAAATAATCAAGCCTTGCACACCAGCTTTCATTCCTTTTAACACCAGAACATCAATGCAATTTACTTTAGAGGTGCAAGATATATCATTTAATGACTTGCTTCTGTCTTTAATAATCCAAACAATTGTAGCACATTCTTGACTTATCTGGAGTCAAAGCATGGGATAATGCCACTTCTAGCTACCTTCTCCCATGCAGCCTAGTGTTCAGGACAATTCACTCCTTCCTTTGTAAGCATTTAAAATAATTCATTATGAACCACTATTTTTTAACACTAATTTATTAACTAGTGAAAACTGTATAGGACAGTGATTCAAGTTTTGGAGTAAGACTCTGAGAAACCATAATTTGAATCTCCACTCAACTATAGAAATCTACTGGTTGACTTCAAGCAAACTATAACTATCCTGATTCATAGTACTGAGCCATGGCAGTTAAAGTGGTGTCAAACTACATTAATTCTACAGTGTAAATACACCCTATGTCAAAAAAATTATATGATATGCCTTAAACTTTTCTAATTATTTAGTGGGGCCTCCTGACACTATGTAGAGTTTTTAAGAGACTGGAAGGTCTATTGTGAGACAGCAGCCCAAATCCTAATAAAATGGAACATCAAGTAAAATGGAAACGACCAAAATCTCTGATATACTTAGAACACGCTCAGTCACTAAAGTGTATTGCAGAGATCATCAAAATTAATTACTGCTTGAGAGTATAACCAAATGTAAGGCTTTGCTTTCCATAAAAACCACAGTCAACCATCTCTGTTTTTAAAATTGATACTAAAGGGATACTACTTTATATTAGCTTCTCTTCCATGACATCCATGTGAGCACCTGTTTTCAATTGGCTCATCAGTTTGACAGTCTGACATGTACTTACGAAAAATATTAAATCGAAATACTATTGCTTCACCAAGAAAAAATGTATAAGATCAAACAACATATGTTTGAGTCAAGTGCAGATGGTACCACATTCCACAACTGGCAGGCTATGATTCCATAATGTTACTTTAGTCTCCCAATACTGAGTACCCAATTTACAATCCTATTCACCAATTGAACAATAACAACAACAATGACAACAACAGCAACACATTTCTTACTCATCTCTTTCCATGAATCAATATGAGGAACAACAACATATTAAAATACAACACATAACCAAGTTTAAAACATCAGTTTAAAAGAACATATGTAGATATTGTTTCCAAAAGGTATCAAATAAAACAAAGAGATACATGAATTATAGATAGTAGCACATTGTTGGCTAGGATAGAATATTATGCACAGATCAAGACTATCAAAATGTCAATGGTAGCTAGTGTGGACTATGTGTTAACACTGGACTTTAATTTGGGAGATCCTGTGTTGAAATTCCTGTGCAGCCATTTAACTCAGTGGATGATCTTGAACCATGACACAACTACTTCCCATGATGAAGTCTAAGCTCTCTAAGGGCCCTTCCACACTGCCATTTACACCAGGCATGTAGAAAAATCACTCCTTCCCTCCAGCTCTCCTGGCACATCATTTCTACACGCCAGGAGAGCTCCGGTAATACTGTAATGGAGGCTGGATAAATTTACTTTTGAAAGGCTTTGGGGGCTTTGAGGGGCGGGCAGGCATGTAGCCGGGGGGGGGGGGCTTGAGAGGCTTCATCCCCCCCCCCCCCAATTCTCATGGTGGTTCGCGAAAAGGCCTTACTGGTGCATTATTTAAACTGTTATGTTTATTCATATCATGATCTGATCACCATACTCAATATATCCCATATGCATGGGGGTAATGGGGTAACGATGCAAAAGGTTTGGTAGGGTAGACCCTCTTTCACTCAGACTCACCCCCCCCAAAACTCAGCCCCCCAACCCCCCTGAAAAAACTCACCCCCCCCCCCCGAATCGAAATCCTGGCTACGGGCCTGGGGATGGGGGTAGGGTTTCCAGATGTTCTCTCAGGCCAGTCCTGGAAGAACATCTGAACATCCACCTCAGAAAGCATGTGCTTCCTGGGATGAATATGGACTAGCCCCCAGGAACATTCGTATTTTTTAAACACGTATGCTCCTGGGATAACGGCCTGTCTGAATAGGCCCCCTGCTGCCAAATAACCTGGGATAAACAGATAATCTGGGATCAGATACTGGGATATAGGGCCCCTTACACACAACCATATAATCCTGAATATCAAGGCAGATAATTCACAATATCTACTTTGAACTGGATTACCTGAGTCCCCCCCTCGATGGACTGTCACCTTGTCGTGGTGAGGGGGCTTGCGCGTTCCAATGAACCTGTAGGCACAACAACTGGAGTCGTGCACTCCCAGGAGTGGCTGCGGGGGAGGTTCCAGACCAAGCACAGTCCGAAGACCCAAAGACCTCAACGGCGGAGCAGGCGGAGGATAACATGGCACATGTTACAACGGCTGCGAAGGCGGAAGAAGGCTGCAACAGACTGAGAAGCCACGGTCATTGTGTTAAACTACATCACCAGTGGAACCTCACTCTGTGAAGTCTGTGTGTTGATCAGTTGTGCACTGACCTCCACACATTAAAAAAACCCACGCACAGGCGTCTTCCAAAGAAAACAAAAACCAAGCAACCAAAGTCCCATGGCGATCAGCGAGTGGCGACGGGGGCAGGACTGTGAAATCTGGAAGCCCCTAGTCACGGACTGGCACATGGGCGGTGGGTACGGACTCAGTCGTTCTACCTCAAGGTCCGAGGCAGTTGAGTAGTTCGACAGCTGTATCCGCGACTGAGCAGCCCTATTGAGGACCCACTCTGCTCACCCCACATGGGGAGGGGGCTAGAAAAGGTGCCCTAAACATAGTCTGCCTCACTTATCCCTGACTGGACTGCCGCGTCCAGTGGGGTCACCACCCTGCGGCCAAAAAAGGAAAATGAACTTCGGTACGTGGAACGTACGGACTCTGATGGACAACAGTGGCAGTGAACGCCCCGAACGCAGAACTGCCATCATTGCAAGGGAGCTGGGACGCTTCAACATCGACATAGCAGCCCTTCAGGAGACCCGGAGAGCAGGAGAGGGACAGCTGAAGGAAGAAAAAGGAGGCTACACCTTCTTCTGGAAGGGACTGCCCGAAAAAGACCAAAGAATGCACGGAGTTGGCTTTGCCATCAGGAATAATCTGGTGAAACATCTGTCTGAAGCACCCACTGGCATCAACGAACGACTCTCAACCCTCCGAATTGATCTTGCCAAAAACCAACGGGCAACCATCATAAGTGCCTATGCACCAACACTAGATGCTGACGAAGACATCAAGGAGAAATTCTACTGTCAGCTGGATACCGTCCTATCGGGGATACCTAAGGAGGACAAAATCATCCTCCTGGGGGACTTCAATGCAAGAGTCGGGCGAGACTTCGACCTGTGGCCAGGGACCATCAGAAAAGACGGGGTTGGAAACAGCAACTCAAATGGCATCCTACTTCTCACCAAATGTGCGGAGCACAACCTTGTCATCACCAACACGCTCTTCCGCGAGAAAAACAAGTTCAAGACATCATGGAAGCACCCCCGGTCAAAGCATTGGCACCTCTTAGACTATGTAATCATACGTGCCAGAGACCGCCGTGATGTGCTCCTCACAAGAGCCATGACAGGTGCTGACGACTGCTGGACTGACCACAGGCTAATTCGATCCTCGATGGCTCTCAAGATTGCCCCCAAGCGCAGACTCCAAGGAAGGAAGACAAGGTGCAAAATGAACACCCAAGCCCTTCAGGAGCCCTCCAGATGAGCCCATCTCCAAACAGCACTCAAGGACCATCTACCCACAGTACACACCGAAAATGTCGAGGAACATTGGAACAAACTGAAGACCTCCATCATCCAAGCCTGCGAAGAAACTATTGGATACCAAGCCAAGAAACATCAAGACTGGTTTGATGAAAATGACATCGAGATCCAACAGCTAATTGACAAGAAAAGGAAAGCCTTCCAAGCATGGCAGAGAGACATCAACTGTGTTGCTAAGAAAAAGATCTATGCCAGTGCAAAAGTTGAGGTCCAAAGAAGGACAAGAGAACTCAAGAACATCTGGTGGACAAAGAAGGCTGAAGAAATCCAACACCTGGCAGATACCCATGATGCTCAGGGATTCTTCAAAGCCACAAAGGTCATCTATGGACCAAGAAACCATGGGATACAGCCTCTACGCTCATCAGATGGAACCAAACTCCTGAAGGACCAAAACTCAATTGCACTATGTTGGAAAGAACACTACCAAAGCCTCCTGAACCGCAGCTCCAATGTGGCCGAAGAGGTCCTCTCACAAATCCCGCAACAACAAACCAGGGACGAGCTTGCAGCACTGCCTAGTTTGGAAGAAGTCAGCAATGCCATCAGCCAACAGAAGAATAACAAAGCCAGTGGACCAGATGGGATCCCTGCTGAAATTTTTAAAGAGGGAGGACCTGAGCTGACACACCAACTCCACCAGCTCATAGAAAAAGTGTGGGTGACCGAGAAAATCCCAGCAGATTTCAAGGACGCCACCATCATCACCCTCTTCAAAAAAGGGGAAAGAACAGACTGCGGAAACTATCGAGGTATCTCCCTTCTAACCTCCGCTGGGAAAATCCTCGCAAGAATCCTTGCAAACCGCCTTCTGCCCCTCTCAGAAGACACCCTCCCAGAATCCCAGAATGGCTTCCGCCCCTCCAGAGGAACAGTGGACATGATCTTCACTGCAAGACAGCTCCAAGAAAAATGCAGAGAACAAAATCAACCTCTGTACATGGCATTCATCGACCTTGCAAAGGCATTCGACACAGTGAATCGCAGCGCTCTCTGGACCATCCTCCACAAAATCGGGTGCCCAAACAAATTTGTGAACATCCTGCGGCTCCTCCACGATGACATGATGGCAACAGTCTTGGACAGCAGTGGCTCCCAAAGTGACCCATTTAAGGTGGAATCAGGTGTCAAACAGGGATGTGTTATTGCCCCAACTCTATTCTCCATCTTCATCGCTATGATACTTCACCTTGTTGATGGGAAGCTTCCCACCGGAGTGGAAATAATCTATTGGACAGATGGCAAGCTATTCAACCTCAGCAGACTGAAAGCCAAAACCAAGGTTACAACAACAGCTGTTATAGAACTCCAGTATGCTGATGACAATGTCGTCTGTACGCATTCAGAAGAAGATCTACAAGCCACTCTAAACACCTTCGCAGAAGCATATGAGAAGCTCGGCCTGTCATTGAACATTGAGAAAATCAAGGTGCTGTTCCAGCAGTCACCAGCCAATCCCTCTCCAATGCCAGTAATACAGCTTAATGGTGTCACATTAGAAAATGTGGACCATTTCCGCTACCTTGGCAGCCACCTCTCCACCAAAGTCAACATCGATGCCGAAATACAACACTGCCTGAGCTCTGCAAGTGCAGCATTTTCCAGAATGAAGCAGAGAGTGTTTGAGGACCGGGACATCCGTAGGGAGACCAAGGTGCTTGTCTATAAAGCTATTGTCCTCCCAACCCTGCTATATGCCTGTGAGACGTGGACTGTCTACAGACGTCACATGCAGCTCCTGGAACGTTTCCATCAGCGCTGCCTCCGGAAAATCCTGCAAATCTCCTGGGAAGACAAGCGGACAAACGTCAGTGTGCTGGAAGAAGCAAAGACCACCAGCATTGAAGCAATGGTCCTCCAACATCAACTCCGCTGGGCCGGCCACGTTGTCCGGATGCCTGACCACCGTCTCCCAAAGCAGTTGCTCTACTCCGAACTTAAGAACGGAAAACGGAACGTTGGTGGACAGGAAAAGAGATTTAAAGATGGGCTCAAAGCCAACCTTAAAAACTCTGGCATAGACACTGAGAACTGGGAAGCCCTGGCCCTTGAGCGCTCCAGCTGGAGGACAGCTGTGACCAGCAGTGCTGCAGAATTTGAGGAGGCACGAGTGGAGGGTGAAAGAGAGAAACGTGCCAGGAGGAAGGCGCGTCAAGCCAACCCCGACCGGGACCGCCTTCCACCTGGAAACCAATGCCCCCACTGCGGAAGAAGATTCAGAGCAAGAATAGGGCTCCACAGCCACATACGGACCCACAAGGAAATCCATAATGGAAGACCATCTTACTCGTCCAACGAGGGATCGCCTAAGTAAGTAAGTACCTGAGTCCACATCGCTATATAATCTAGTTCAATGTGGATTTAATACAGCTGTGTGGAAGGGGCCTAAGATCATGACTACAGCAATATTTCATGACAGCAAATTCTATTGTTGCTCTTACATGGGTTTGAATCTTATTGGTTAGTCTCAATTAAGGAATACCTACTGGATGAACCGCTGAATATTGCATCAGAGGTAAATCCCATTGATCTACGGCCCTTCCACATAGTCATATAACCCAGAACATCAAGGCAGAAAATCCCACATTATCTGCTTTGAACTGGGTTATCTGAGTTCACACTGCCATCACACTGCCACTGGGTTATCTGAGTTCACACTGCCATTGGGAACCCCGGAATAGTCAAGCTTGAGATGGAGAATGACCCAGGAACGGCCAAGACGATGAAACGGATGAGGATTGGATTGAGAGGATATAGCTCTTTTTAAATTGTTATTGCACTGTCTTTTTTGTCTAAATGCGCTTAATTGTTTTTGCTTTTGTATTGTATTGTGCCGATATGTAGACCGCCCTGAGTCGCCTGCGGGCTGATATGGGCGGGATATAAGTGATGTAAATAAATAAATAAATAATAAATATTTCAATTAAAAGCAGATAATGTCAGATTTTTTCAGTTGTGTGGAATAGGGTTCACTCTAGTTCAGGTTGATGGGATCTGAGCTATTGTCTGATCCACTAGTTATAGACAGATTTTATGTTAGTAGGTTAAGAATAATCTAATATTTTCCATGGAGACTGTGAACATAAACTAAATAGGAATTTCAAAATCCATCTGTCAGATATAATTATTCTCTCAGATCATGAGAATTTCTATCATAAAAGAGGTTTTGGAGCCATGTAGAATGGGAATATGAAACATGTGACCTATCTTTGTTGTTGATCCAGCCATTGATTTGTACTATATTGTAAATTATGTTCTTTTGCAGTAAATGTTGCTGGAGGCAAGTGTAGTATTGCCCAATAAATTACAGCCTATATGTTGTCAAGAGCTTGAGCTAGAATTTTTTATCCTTTCTCAAGCATGATTGGTTGATAGGCATACTCCATTGGAAATATGACCATATTGTAAAGTCTTTGCCCCTTAGCATTAAAGTGTTTTGCAATAGATTGCTTCTGCTTTTTGGTGGTACTTACTGATTTCTAGTTATTAATTTTGTGCAAAAATGAGCAATAATTTCATTGACATACTGAATTTTGCTGCAACTTGGATGTTGACATTGGTGGAATGAAAAGATTGGAATTAGAAAGTATGTTTCAGTTTTATTGATTTTATCAGCTTCTGCTTTTAATTATTGTTGCTTTAGGCAGATACACAATCACTTTGATTGCGATTTTCCTGCTTCTTGGCAGGGGGTTGGACTGGATGGCCTACGAGGTCTCTTCCAACTCAGTGGTTCTATGGTGCAATACTTATGGACCTTTCAGACAGGCCTCCCCTGGTGTGACAGTGGCTACATGACCTTCTGGCATGGAGCTAGCCCCCAGTCCCCCATTTAACTCCAAAACATACTTGAGTAGCTTTGCTGTATGCTCAGGGCCCTCCAGCAAAAGCTACTGGTGCATCAAAATGATGCATCGTGAGGTGGGGGAGAAAATCAAAGCTTTTTAGCTGCAGCATTGCCCTGTTAACGCATGCACCTTTTGTGGTCTGAGAAGATGTGTGGATCCCCTTCAAAGGTACTGTTCTCAACTATCCGCAGAGCTATCCGCAGAACCAACACTTCATTTTGAAAGCTTTTTCAGAGTAGATGGCTGATAAATATAAGAGATATGAGGTCTATTAATAGCTTTAGGGAAAAGTTATCAAATTTTTAGCTCTATCTATGGCCAGAATCTTGTGGGTGAGTTATGATGATATAAATCAGATGTATATCATTCCAACTCACTGTTTTCATCATTGCAAAAGTTAGAACTGTTTAATGACCACACAATGACCAAAATCTTTCCTGCAAATCCACCGTATAAGTAATACAGTTGTTTCTGTGTTGTTGGAGAACAATTGAGTTTAAAGACCTGAAGCCATCTCCATTATAACGATTTGAAAAGCATACTACTGGAGTGGTTATGACTTTATGAGGTCTTCATTTTCAATCCTACTTCTTGGCAGGGGGTTGGATTGGATGGCCCATGAGGTCTCTTCTAACTCTATTATTCTAATGTTAGCTTTATTTATTGATAGTATATAGTATATTGATTGCTATAAGCAGGTCTTATTGTTAATAGATATTATTATGGTTATAATAATAATGATAAAATAAACTCTGTTCCCTTTTCCATAAAGTTTGCTTTAGGTGGTATTATCAACTCAATGTTTGATTGTTTCAGCCTCTTCTAATTTTAAGGCAACCCCTGCCTGTGCAGCAATCATGTAGTTTTTAAGACAAATTGATATTGTTTTCCTGGTCTTCAGTCGGATTTCACTTTAGGCAATATCACAGAGATGGAGCCTTTTCCAATAATCGACCAACAAATTTATAAGAATACTAAGAATCTGCAACAGCCCTCATTCCAGTAGGATTGGGTTACAAAGGAAAAAATGGGAGGCACAACAGAAAAAAAGATTGGCATAACATATACATATGAGATCCAAGTTATTTATTCTTGCTGAGTTTAAAAGAAAATAAAATGTTTTATGCTCTTGGCATTCTCAGTTAAATCAAGTCCCAGAAAATATGTTTAAAAGTATCAAGATGTGATTCTCTTGATGTAAATTTGCTCCACATATTTTTGAAGCTTAACATTTTTCAAAAGGGTGTCCAAGTTTTCATGTACCATATTGGACTACTCAGAATTAAATCAATTTCACTGAGCTTAATAAAACTAACTTCAAAATATGTGTGTATAGCAATCTGATGTTACCTATAAGTGTGAGACTAAATTTCTCACCATTTCCAAGCAGAAAGGTATACAACGGAATAAACAAAACCGTCGCCTTCCAGAAATTGGACTTCAACTTCCAAAAGCCCTAACAAACTATGAATGACATAAACAAATATTATGGCTTATGGAGTCATCATAGATGCAGCCAAAACCAACATGACTCCTTTACATATTCATCCAAAAACATGAAATCTTATCGAAGCTTACAACAATTATAATTGTTTTTGGACAATACATCCTAATCTTAAACTGTCAGCAGAGTTATAATATCAAATGAAAAATAACAATTCTACAGCAGAAGCTTACTTTATTATAGCTTCATAGTGGAAACTCAGAAATCAGACATCAGACCCTAAACAAAAACCTCCAACCAAATCCAAGACCAATACCAATACCTAAAGACTGCAGGCAGATGCAAACCATTATAACAGCAGCAATGAGATCCACCTGCACCCAATTGACCAAACCCAAACCACAAGCATTTCAGCAATTAAAGGCACAAACTCACTTACACAAATATAACCAAATACATACAATGAACAATATAATTTTGCACATTTTACAATACTTCTAACACTCCTCCACAAAATTATATTAGTTCATATTTATACATTCATAAATTCAATTTTTCACAAAACTGGTTATGTTTTTCACAAGTAAGAGGTTTCGTCAAAATATCTGCAACATTTTCAACTGAAGGAACATAATTGAGAACAATTCTTTTGTCCTTAACAAATTGTTGCACATTTGAATATCTAACATTAATGTATTTAGACTTCGTTTTCATATTTTGACTTTTACCCAAAGCGATGCAGGTTTGAGAATCAACATAAACTTGTATTGGCAATTCTAAATCAATGTTCAGACTTTTAATCAAAGATTCTAGCCATTCTGCTGATGTCAAAGCATCAGACAACGCTGAGAATTCAGCTTCTCCAGTACTTAATGCCACAATGTTCTGTTTTCTGCTCTTCCAGCACACTGGTGTATTTGCGTATTTTATTACAAATCCAGTAACAGATTTATTTTCCTTTAGATTTGCGAAAGAACTATCGCAATGTATTTCTAAAGACTTTTTGTCATCTGGACAAATTCTGAAAACTTTTTCAGCAGTTTGTTTTAAATATCTCAGAACTCTTTTTACTCCAGCCCAGTCTGTATGTGAGGGATTTTGAATCCTTTGACTTAGGATACCAACAGAAAAAGAAATGTCAGGCCTTGTGTTGTTTGCAATGTACAATAAAGAGCCAATAACTGAACGATAAATGAAATTGTTATCAAACACTTCTCCATCTACATGTTGTAAAAACTGAAGAGCCATGGGTGTATTAACAGTGTTTGCATTTTCCATTCTGGTTCTTCTCAAAAGATCATAAATCTTGTCAGTTTGGTTTAATTCAAAACCATTTTCATTTCTGGCAATATTTATGCCAAGATATCTATTAACATCTCCAAGATTTTTGATTTTCAATACTTTGCTCAAATTCTGAAATACTTCCTGAATGTTTTCCTCAGATCCAATACATAACACATCATCCACATAAATTACAATAAACATTTGTGTGTCTCCACTTCCTTTTGAGTACAAACAAGGATCAAAACTATTGGCAACAAAATTCAACTTTGTCAACACTTTGTCTAAATGTAGGTTCCAATTACGTGCACTTTGTTTAAGACCATAAAGACTTTTCTTAAGAAGATAAGTCCCTTCAGGAAGGTCAGATTCAAAACCTGGGATAGCAGATATATAAACTTTCTCCTCCAAGTCTGCATGAAGATACGCAGTATTCACATCAAAATGTTTGACTTTTAAATTCCTATTACTGGCAATTGCAAGGGTTATTTTTAGTGCTTCCCCAGACACTGTGGGGCTAAATATCTCATTAAAATTTTCTCCATATATCTGTTCAAAACCTCTAGCAACTAACCTGGCTTTGTACAAAAAACCACCATCCTTTGTTTGTTTACGTCTATAAACCCAACGACAACTTAGAACCTTTACATTGTCAACTGTTTTAGACTTCTCCATGACTTGCAAATCTTTCAAAGAATCAAATTCACTTTGCATTGTTTTTAACCAAAGATTTCTCTCAGTCTCATCTCTTTTCAACATCTCTTTATAACTTTGAGGTTCAGACCAGTCATGTTCTTGTATTTTCACAACTTCACAATGGTATCTCTTTGGAGGAATACCCTTAGTTGTCCTAGAACTGCGCCTAGGAATGGTCCTAGTACTATCTCCTCCATCAGTCTCATCAGTTTCTGAATTACTAGAGCTAGTACTTTCTGAACTAGAAGATTCAGCTTCAGCTTTTCTCTTCTGAGGTTCTGTCCTTTTAATTACAGGACTACTGCCTTGTAACTGACTAGAAACAGATTCTTGCTTCACTTGCACTTGTGTCCCAAACTGTGTATCTTGAGATATGCTTGGTTGTATATTTTGCTGTGCAGTCTGTTGTGAAACTGATTGCACTTGTGTAGCAGGCCGCTGTGAAACTTGCTGTGTAGTTGGCTGTGTGGTTAGTGGTGTGTGCATTTGAGTAGTATTGAAAGGCAGAAACACTTCCTTATTTGAATGAATCCTTTCCCAACCACTGTGTTGTTGGAACTTCACATTTTTAGAAACTAACACCCTATTATTACCACACCAAAATCTCCAACCTTTTGACTCAGAAGCAGGGCCTAGATATTTCAATTTCTTCCAAATAGAATCCTTTTTATGTCTTTGTTGAGAAGGAATTAAGACATATGAGTCACTTCCAAAAACTCTGATTGAACTCAAATCAGGAGTTTTTCCAAAAAACAACACATAAGGAATACTATTGACACTTTTGCAAAAAGAACGATTGAGCACAAAGGTGGTGTTTGCCACGGCTTCAGCCCACAATCCATCAGATAAACTAGCATCTCTTAACATTTTTCTAGCCACAACCTTTACAACACCTATCCACCTTTCTGCAACCCCATTTTCACTGGGTGAGTAAGGATTTGTTAACCTGTGAACTATGCCAAACTTTTCAAGCAAATTTTGCATTTGTTTGGACATAAACTCAGCACCACGATCACTCTGAAAAGCTTGTACTGGGTACTCAGGAAACTGTGTTTGCATTAGCTTCAGCCAAGCAGAAATTTTTTGAAAAGCTTCACCTTTAGTTCTTAGAAAGAAGGTGAACTTCAACCGTGAAAAATCATCTACCAAAATCAAAAAATATTTTGACCCGCCTACAGAAGTAGGATGAGGACCAGATACATCAATATGGACAAGCTCTAAGACCCTTTTTGAAACTCTAGCACTGTATTTTGCTATAGGAGCTTTCTTAAGATTTTCTGCTGCACAAATTTCACAATCTAGAAAATTCTTACATCCTTGAATAGGAATCTCACACAACTCAGCTGTGTGTCTTAGATACTGCCATGACAAATGACCCATTTTCCTGTGAAATTCATGAATACATTTGTCGTGTAATGGCCTGGGATTATCAGGTATCTGCTTAATGCAAGCAGACACATTTGTAGCAGACTTTAAAACAAAAAATCCCTTTTCTTGTCTCAGTTGCACTTCATTACCTTGAAGATCAATTAGCATAGACTTTTCTTTCTTTAAAGACACCTCAAAACCTTCATCCAAAAGTTTGTTGACACTGAGAATATTATACATAATTTCTGGTACATAGTACACATTCTCAAGAGTACATTTCAGACTGTCAATATAAAGATCACCACAAGAAAATACTTTAACTTTTCTATCATCTGCCAAAGAAATAAAGTTTATATCAGAGTCTCTCACATTTGTCAACAGTTCTATAGTTTTTACCAAATGCTGAGAACAGCCTGAGTCAATAATGAAAGAGTTCATTGTATCCTTCTTAGAGGTCACCAGGAAAGCATGCTGTAAGTCCTTTGAAGAACTAGGTCTCTCCACTTGCTTGTTTCTCCATTGTCCTGGATTCTGTTTGCAATTCTTAGCATAATGCCCTTTCTTTTTACATTTAAAGCACACAATTTGTGACTTTGGCTTAGCAACACAAGCAGTGTCATTAGAAGCAGTCCCAGAACTTGAACTCTTCTGCATAGGAGCAAAACTTCTCAATTTGCGTTGAGCTTCAAATTCCATAATTTTCCCCGAAATAAAAGGTATCGTAAGATCCCTGTCTGGAATTCCATGAAGAGAGTCCATAAACGCATAAAAAGGGCGAGATAGAGATCCCATCAAGATTAACGTTTGTTGCTCAGGGGGAAAAATAATGTCTCTTGCTCTCAATTCCGAAAAAAGAGCCACAACATTTGTAACATGAGTTTGAACTGGAGTGCCCTCCTCATGTTTGAGGTTAAACAGCTGTCGCATAAGAATTATCTTTGAACCACTTGATTGTCTTTGAAACATATCTTTAAACAGATTCCACGCAGTTTGTGCATGAGGAATATTATGAAGGTGAACCAACAAAGAATCTGACACAGACAACTGAAGAAGCGCCAAAGCTCTTTCATCTTTTTGTTGATCCACAGGAGTTAGTTGAGCTGGCAAATTCTCAATTATGTCCCATAAATTCTGGGAAACAAGATAAGCTTTAAATCTGATGCTCCAACTGAGCCAGTTACTATCAGATAGTTTATCAAAAGGGAGTGAACCAACTTGAAGAGGCGGCAAAGCCATTTTGGTATTTCACTTTAAAGTCCCAAAGTTCCAGAAACAAATACTTACTGCACCAAAAAGGAAAGGACCCCCAGTATACCCGGGTTTCAGCCCAGCCAATTTATATTCACTTCTTCAAGTAAAATTGGCTTCTAGCAGTCCAATATCTTTCAAAACTTTGCAGTAATTCTCTGGAATTCAAACACAGGGTCTGACTCACAAACTGTTTGCTTCTTCTTTTGGCTTCAGAAACATTTGCTGAAAAAACCTTTTGTGCAAGGCAAGACAGGAAAGCAACATAGTTGGCCCTTGCTGCTCAGGCACGTAGAAGGCAAATTCTCCAACATAGCAAGCCATAAATCTTCTTGATTTCTCTGAAGGCAAATCTTCCAAGGTTTAGTGTTCAGCAGCAAGCTATCACTTTAAACCTCACTGCTCACCAAAGCAGCCAGGAGCAGAAGACTCAAAAATGCCTTCAAAAAACTTCTTAATGTTCCACCACATATTTCAAAAACAAACATCACCTCAGACACATGGATTATGCAGCGTATCTGGGCCCATAACCTGTCAGCAGAGTTATAATATCAAATGAAAAATAACAATTCTACAGCAGAAGCTTACTTTATTATAGCTTCATAGTGGAAACTCAGAAATCAGACATCAGACCCTAAACAAAAACCTCCAACCAAATCCAAGACCAATACCAATACCTAAAGACTGCAGGCAGATGCAAACCATTATAACAGCAGCAATGAGATCCACCTGCACCCAATTGACCAAACCCAAACCACAAGCATTTCAGCAATTAAAGGCACAAACTCACTTACACAAATATAACCAAATACATACAATGAACAATATAATTTTGCACATTTTACAATACTTCTAACATAAACTCTGTTCAAGATTACATGGCTTTGACATCAGAATATCTGAGCCAATGACAAAAGAAGGAGCAGCTGTCTAGCTCATTTTCCAACAAGAACAACAGAGATCTAATGTCATTTCAGTGAGTTCAAAATCGCTGATCAAATTGTTTGACCTCAAGGATTCATATGTCAAGACTTAAAACATCAACAGCAGAGTTTTTAAACATCTGTGCCCCTTATTTACTTTTGCAGTATAATAAAAAGATGTGTGGTGTGTTGAATTATTCTTCAGAAAGGTTCGAGTATGTTGTTGGTAAGTTCTGTGTTGGTACAGTGGAGTTTAACAACCCCTGAAACTCATGCATACAAAGGTATTTTGTAAAACCTTTGAGATTGAGGACTTAATCACATTGAGGTCCACATGACGGGCAATGGGGGGGGGGGGAATTCACCAAGTATCCTTGTGAATCCAGTGGCCAACATGGGGAACCCATCGCTCCACCCCCCCCCCCCCCACATTGCCCACATCGTTCTTTACCTATCCCATGGGGGGAAGTGTTGCCACCTGGCTTCTGCCTATTCTTCTCAATGAGAACATGGGAAGCCTCCCTTGTTCTCTTTGTTTCCTCTTATGATACTTTCACCTCAGTTCAGGAATGGAACCCTGCTGGAAATAGATGCACATTGTATGATGGGATCTGGTGGAGTTCGTCCCTGAACTGAGGTGAAAGTATTGTAGGATGGGCAATTTCGCCTGTGTGATGAAGTTGTGAGAAAAAGAAGCTTGTATTATAAGGTTTTGTAGAATGTATCTGTTTCAGAAGATCTAGTCTAGACTAACATGACTACGGACATCACATAAGGCTTGTAAGCTGTGTTGGAGGCTCCCTAAGCATGAATGAAAAAAATTACTATCATAGGACATCATTCCAAACTCACTGCAAGCCAATCTTCAAGTTTGTTAAAGCAAAACTCATTTTAGGAATGTTCAATGCATGTTCAACCAGCATTCCAAAACACTTTTCTCCATGCAGTACTGTGAAACTTTATTTGCAGGAGTCCCCGGTGGTGCAATTGGTTAAACCAGTGGTTCTCAACCTGAGGTCCCCAGATGTTTTTGGCCTACAACTCCCAGAAATCCCAGCCAGTTTACCAGCTGTTAGGATTTCTGGGAGTTGAAGGCCAAAAACATCTGGGGACTCCAGGTTGAGAACCACTGGGTTAAACCCTTGTGCCGGCAGAACTGAATACTGCCAGGTTGAAGGTTCGAATCTGGGAGATCATGGATGAGCTTCTTCTGTCAGCTCCAGCTCCACATGCAGGAACACGGGAGAAGCCTCCCACAAGGATGGTAAAATATCAAAACATCCAGGCGTCCCCTGGGCAACGTCCTTGCAGACAACCAATTCTCTCACCCCAGAAGCAACTTGCAGTTTCTCAAGTCGCTTCTGAAACCAAAAAACAAAACCCTGCTGTGATGTCTTTTGTGGGTTTGTTGTGAGTGTTCTTTCTCTCTGCTGCTGTTGTCTGTTCCCAGTCTCTTACCATTGCCACTACTGATAGGCAGACCAAAAATACATTTCACTTTTCTCCCCAATCACTATTTTTTTAAAAAAATAATAATAAAATAAATGAAGTAACCACAGTTCTATTGGTGACCTAAGCCACTAATATGAATTTTCCCTCTTAATCAAACATTTCTTCTTTTCTGCAAGACAAGACTGTTTTGCAGGCCTTATGGTTTTGTATTGCTAAAAAAGGTTTGAAAGTCAAAACACATTTTTCTTAAAATTAACATTTTAAGTGTTTGTAGGGATGGTGCTTTGGTACTTTGAAAAGATGGAATTACAGACGTGCACTGTTCGGAATCTCGAAGACAGAGGTCATCAAACCTTTTAAGTTGGGGGCTGGTTCACACGGTCTCTCAGACTGTTGGGGGGCCAGGGTATAGTTTGAAAAAAAACATGAAGGAATTCCTGTGTATACTGGACATAGTTCAAAAAAGAAAGAAAGAAAGAAAAGAAAATGAATGAACAATACAATATTTAAAATGAAGAACAATTCTTACCAATATAAATTTACCAGTATTTTAATGGGAAGTATTTATTTATTTATTTCACATCTTTGTACCCCGTCCTTCTTACCCCGGGGGTGGGCTCAGGATGGCTTTACAACAATCAAGTGTGGACCTCCTTTTGGTTGATGAGATAGAAAAGTTAATTAGGATGTTGTGTGTGTTCAAATTGTTTCAGATTTAGGATGGCCTTAAGTCTAAAGTTTAGGGAGGAGCCCAGGTTAATGATCTTGGAGGGCCACATCGGGCTCATGGGCCTAAGTTTGGGGACCCCTTCCATAAGAGAGTAACACTCAGAGTTCTGCAGTTCTCACAGAAAGCATAATAATAATAATAATAATAATAATAATAATAATAATAATTTTATTTTTGTGTACTGCCTCCATCTCCCCGAAGGGGCGGCTTACATATGACACAATGTGCCAAGACAAAGCATAAAATAAACACACAGTACAATACAATACAGTAAAAAACTATAGCATATAAAAACGCCATTCAAAACTCAGAAAAACACCCAGTGACTTAGGGTGATAACTACCATAAGACATGTCCAAACTGTAAACAAGACAAGGGAATTGGGATGTGCAAATTGTAACTAAGGAACAGGACATGGGATAAAAGTGCAGTGCTGTGTCACTGATTGTGGACCATTGGGCTTGTTTAAACATCCAAGTCTTCAGATCCCTATGAAAGGAGGACAGTGTTGGGCCCTGCCTAATCTCCCTGGAGAGAGTGTTTGAAAGTCGGGGGGGGGGGGGCACTGAGAAGGCCCTCTCCATTATCCCCACCAAGTGTGCTTGTGACAATGGTGGGACCAAGAGGAGGGCCTCCCCAGCAGATCTTAAAGCTTGTGCAGTTACTGGGGGAGGGGGGGGGGGGGTGTGGTCATGAAAAAAACAAACAAAAGAGGGCACGTATCAATAACAGGACTGAATTGATTAGGTGTTCTGTCCCTGCAGGCATGGTAAGCTATACACTCTTAAAGCACTCTTAATAAGGCATGGTGCAATAAGAACTTCTAAAGGTTTTTTTGAAAACTTTTTGAAAATTTTGTGTGCTATGTTCTGGTTTAAAACAGCAAGCCTTAGAAGAGCTTCTTGTTAGCAATTTGCTCCAACAGAATCCGAGATAACATCACTTCACTTCAACATCTCCCTTGAAGATTCCAACTCTTTCTATAACACAAGAGAGCTTTAAAGGGACAGTTCTCCAGCATGGAACCCATCACCTTTCCATCTCTCAAAGTTTATTCGAACTCCACTACTCATGCTCGTGCATTGGTTAAATGGATGGGCTTGTAAAGAGTATAATAGTGCTGCTTTCAACCCCCTAACCAATTTATACACACACATAAACTACTCCTACTCTCTACAATCTTTGCATTTCTTTCAGGTCTAGACCCCAAATACTATTTAATTATTGGGCTCCAAACAGAGGTCTTCACAGATTATGTTCTCAATGACAGAAGTGCCAATATTACATATGTGAAGTTCTCTGCAGTACAAATAAATACTGAGCAAAACAGTTACTGTATGATTCAAACACTACTAAGGAACAGCATCTGTTTTGCAAAAGACATCCAAATGTCCTTAAGAAATGTTCCTGCTGCTCCTTTAATCAGAGTGCATTATTCCAGCCATATGGCATATTCCTATGAACCATTCAATCGCAAGCAAACAATGCTGTCATTGTAATGGCTTAGGTTTGTTGTTTATTTTTTTAAACACCACCAACAATGGCATTTTCAATACTTTCTTAATCTTACCTTTCTGAGGAATTGTTTAAAATATTCTCAGCAACAGGTATGTTGGATTTGTATATGTGAAACTGCTTGAGGCTGAATACTTAAACCGAAAGAGTGCTTTGGTGTATGATATATGAAGACTTTCCCAAAACACTTAATAAGTCTGAAAATATTTTACAATATTGTTACTGTATTCTACTTAAAACCATCCCAACATATGTAGATGGGCTGTGTATCTAGTTCAATACCTAGCCAGTTTGGGCAGCTGGTGTTTCTGTAACAACGCCTAGTTCCTTTAAAAAATTTTTTTTGTTCTAGCACTTCAAACAGTCCACAGTGTCTGGATAGACTTATCAATTTCCTATAGTGCCCTTGTGGGAATTTTTTAAAAAATCAGCAGAATCAACAATCTAAACATTATCTAAAGTAATAAAAATGCAGAGCATGCCATGCTATTGTTGTGTTCCTTCAAGTAACTTCTGATTTATAGTGACTCTAAAACCAACCTATCACAGGATTTTCTTAGCAAGATTTGTTCTAAGAGCCCTTCCACACAGCCATATAACCCAGAATATTAAAGCGGAAAATCCCATAATATTTGCTTTGAAATGGGTTATCTGAGTCCACACTGCCATATATTCCAGTTCAAAGGAGAAAATGTGGAATTTTATTCAGCTCTGTGGAAGGGGCCTTAGAGAGTTTATCTTTGCCTTAATCTAATAACCGTATCATATTAGCCAGGTGAAGCATTCCGCTCCGCCTGGCATCTGGGAGGAAAGAGGGAGCAGCGGGGTGACTCCAGGCCTCAAGTGAGGTCGAACTGTCCTAGGATGGGCAATTTTATCTGTCTGATGTGGTCACAAGACTCAAATCAGTAAACCAACTAGCTTGCTATGTTCACTATAAAATAAATTCAAAGGTTTGTGTGCTAATGCTTTTCTTATGCCAAAGAAAAATGAAATGTTTGTGTGGCATACTGGTCTGAGGTCACAATATTTTTAATACCACAATGACCAAGTCATAAAAGAGCTTCCCAAAATCTATAACTCTAATGTGTGACTTTGTACTGTTCCATGAATTTCTTTCAGGTGCTGTTTGTCTTTAAACAAAAGTGAATCTAAGGCTGGATCTACACCAGTTATGCCCCCCTCCTCCCTGGACCACTTTAGGAGAAGCCTTATTTATTTATTATTATTTATTTACTTGACTTGTATACTGCTTTTCTCCCTCCAGCGGGGGACTCAAACAGTTTCCAACATCCATACGGCAAAATTTAATGGCTCACATACAGAAACCTAACATAACAATAATAACATTGTTGTTGTTCATTCATTCAGTCATTTCTGACTCTTTGTGACCTCATGGACCAGCCCACGCCAGAGCTCCCTGTTGGCCGTCACCACCCCCAGCTCCTTCAAGGTCAATCCAGTCACTTCAAGAATGCCATCCATCTATCTTGCCCTTGAACGTCCCCTCTTCCTTTTTCCTTCCATTTTCCCCAGCATAATTGTCTTCTCTAAGCTTTCCTTTCTTCTCACGAAGTGGCCAAAGTACTTCATCTTTGCCTCTACTAGCCTTTCCTCCAATGAGCAGTTGGGCTTTATTTCCTGAAGTATGGACTGGTTGGATCTTCTGACAGTCCAAGGCACTCTCAGAACTTTCCTTCAACACCACAGTTCAAAAGCATCTATCTTCCTTCGCTCAGCTTTTCCTGAGGTCCAGCTTTCACATCCGTAGGTGACTATGGGGAATACCATAGCTTTAACTATGCGGATTTTCGTTGCCAGTGTGAAGTCTCTACTCTTCACTATTTTATTGAGATTGGACATTGCTCTTTTCCAAAGAAGTAAACATCTCCTGATTTCCTGGCTGCAGTCTGCATAACATACAATAACATACAATTATCCATTAAATCATAAAACAGGAAGAAACCCGAAAGAGACCTTTTATCACCTTCTGGGCCTAAAAAAAGAGCATTTTCAGTGTTTAAAATTGTTCAGAGGTATCCCTAAAATGTGGCAAAACCTCTTCATTGTTTATTATTTATTTATTTATTTATTTATTTACAGTATTTATCTTCTTCACGAATGCTAGAGTGTGCTTGGAAGCATTTGAAAGGGGGAAATGGAAAAAAAATGTCTGGTGTGGGAACTACAGAATTCCTAGTTCCCCTGGTGCTAATGTGTCACCTTGTCCTCCAACAGTTGTCCAGTCCTGTTTTCTAAATACCTTCATGTACTTCATGTAAAGACTCTGGTCTTTAAAGCTCTGAAAATGTCTGGGAATTGTGTTCTTGCTCTTCTGATTCTATTGGGTAACTTGGCTCAGCTTCCAAAAGCTTTCTTGGACTCCTACCACTGACATATGTTTGAAAGTAACATTCCGATTATGGATGGCTCTCAATGGATATACTCATGATGGTTGTATTACATCCAGTATCAGAGGCAGTCTGCCTTTGATTTCCAATTGCTTGAAACTGGATTCCACTCATATCCTGCTTGCAGGCTTCCCACAGGCCTCTAGTTGGCCACCGTACAGAGAGAATGCTCAACTAGATAGATCAGCTAGACTAGATAGATTGGTCCAGCATGGCTTTTCTGATGTGCTTACTGATCTCTCTAGAGATGCGGGAATTGCTCTATTTTCTGCCCCCTTTTAATCAAGCATTTATTTTAATTTTTGCTTGCCCCCTTTTAAAAATTATCTGCTCTTTTATAGCATTTTAATTTTTTGAGTATTTTTTATTTTTACTTTGTCAGAAGCCTGCATATGTTTACCTTGTGGAGACAGCAATGTAAAATATATTTAAATACATAAAATGCACAAATTGTCTTTCTTCTTTGAATTTGATTCCTGATTACTAGATTGAAGGTTTTTGATATATATCTAGATGCAGTTTGGGAAGAGATTTATTCTGGTTTTTCTTCCGCAAGAAGAACCTCCTTTTTTATACCCTCTAACATTCCACAGATAAAAAGTGGTACATGTGTGGCCAAGCAACATCATAATATGATAAAGGTTGAAAAAGTTATGAGAATCATAAAATCATAGAGTTGGAAGAGATCTCATGGGCAATTGTATTGATTCTTACCTAGTAGGCCGAAAGAGAAGCCTGGGATATCAGTAGGCAGGACTCCATTTTGGGAGTGTAAGCAAAGGAAGCAGACATCTTGAGAGGGTAAAGTGAGAAGAGGGGAGGAGCTGGAGATTTCTTAGGATTGGTTAGGACAGATGAGAGGAATTAAGTCCTGAGAGGGAAACGTGTCAGCTTCACAGAGAGAAGGGAGATGGGTTTTAGGAATTGAAGGAGAGAGATTGGTTTTGGGAACAGAGAAGAGAGGAGAGGTATTTTTGGGAGCCTAGATTTTTCTGACAGAGAGCGTTTGTGACAGGCAAGGCTGCATTATTGGCCAGGACGGCCAAGTAGTCGCCTGGGTGCTTGTGTGGGTTTACACAAGTGGTTTGCTCTCTGGGTTAGAGAAGATTAGCTTATAGAGGACTCTGCTTAGAGTGTGGCTAATTGTTCTGGGGACAACCTAAGTAGGTTAGTCTGGGGAACTCACTGCTACTGCATTATTGTAGAGTGAGGAGTTTTTCTAGTGAATAAGTCAAATAACCTGTTTAAAGAAACCATCAAGAATATTGTACTTCAGTAACCATTTAAGCGTGTGTGCCTCATTAAAGAAGACAGTTGTTTGATTTTATCAATAAATCTTTTCTCTATTTCAACTTTTAAAGAAGCCTCAGTAGTGATTCATTCCTGTGGGAATAATTCTAGCTGTTTTAACATCTTAACATCACAGTCATCTCAGGGAGCTAAAGGGAGAGCTGGGTGGCAGGAAGAAGTTTACCTCAGAGAATCATCTTTAATATCCTAAAGTATTTTAGGTGGTGGCAGCAAATCTACCAGAGTATACACGTTACCTCATATATATATAAACACCCCTTGCCAGAATCAAATTCCTTATAATTGGTGTCCAGCTGTGGGAGTAGTAACACCATTGTCTGGATCTGTAGTTCTTTATAATGGGTGGCAGTGGCTATTATTCTGAGATATAATACCTCTGTTTCGTTAGAGCGATCCATTCCAATCCCCTGCCAAGAAGCAGGAAAATTGCATTAAAAACACCTCTGACAGATGGCCAACCAACCTCTGCTTAAAAGCCTCCAAAGATGGAGTCTCTACCACATTCCAGGGCAGAGAGTTCCACTGCTGAACAGCTCTCACGGTCAGGAAATTCTTCTTTTCCTGTAGTTTGAAACTATTGTTCCACATCGTAGTCTCCAGGGCAGCAGAAAACAAGCCTCCTCCATCCTCCCTATTTATTTATTTATTTATTTATTTGCCATATTTGTATACCGCCTTTCTCAGCCAGAGGCGACTCAAGGCGGTTCACAGCCGGCAGCAATTCGATGCCATAACAAATATCAAAACACAATTAGAACAATTATAAAAAACAATTCAACATTTAAAATATAATATAAAAACAATATCTGTAAAAAAGAATATCCTCAGTGTCTCCTTACTAAAATCGTTGTCCAAATTGCATCATCAGTCATTCCATATTGCATCGTCAGTCATTCCTATGACTTCACTACACATATTTATACATGGCTATCATGTCTTCTCTCAGCCTTCTCTTTGCATGCTAAACATGCCCAGCTCTTTAAGCCAATCCTCATAAGGAAAAATATACAGGCTAGGAGAGTCTGTAGCAATTTGCTTTTGCCAGAGTTTGCAAGGAAGGTAAAGGTCTTCCTTCTCCCCTGTTCTCCTCCCTGCTATTTCATCATTTGCAAACTGCTTTTGCATTTTGAACTCAATTTGAAGTAATCGAAAAAATTGGGGAAAATAGGAAAAGAAAAGAGGAACTAGAACTTTTTAAAGAGCGCTTAAGAAATAGGATGACAAAGGAATAATTGGACTGTCACTGGCAATTTGAAATAGTTAGCTAGTGTTTAATGGCCAACCATACAAACATGTTTTTAAAAGTATCTCATCCAATTGGGCTGTATCATCATGATCAAACTAGGCACTCTGTTAAATATATAGCTAAAGCTTGTGTTTGGAATCCTGTTGCTTAGTCCCATATTGGGTAGGCCACTCAATGAGGTATTAAGTAGAATGTCACATATAGATAAATTCCAATGATTCAATGGGTCAAAATTAGATACCACTAGCAACAGAATTCAGGTCAAGGTGAGAAAAATAGTGTCCTGGGGTAACATGTGGTCTTCCAAGAATATTTTACACCTCCTTGATTATCCAGACTCCCTGGACCGTTCCATTTTTGGTTCAAAAAATAAGTGTGGAGAATTGTCCCACAGAAGATTACCCTTTAAATAGGTTGCATGTCTTCTCTGCAATGCTTAACATTACACATACATTGTATGGTGGTCCATTCTGCTTTTGTGCCAGTATTCCAGCATGAAATGTCAGGGAGCTGATTTTTCTTCTGCTACTCTTCCCTTTCTCCTTCACTACTCCCAAACTGTCTGTTTTGTTTAAAATGTCACAGTACAATTTGCATTTTTGTTTGCAGTCGCTTATTACTGGAACTGCAAAACTGCTTAAAAAAAAAACATAGTGGGAAAAGTAAAAAGGTAGCATAAAAAGGGCATGCAAATAACGATCACAGGACTACGAATTGTCAAAACAGTGCAAGTGAGCAAATGAAAGGAGGTGTAATGTCGAAGGTGTTCATCCTGGTATGTATCCGCTATCTATCATAATGTGTCTGGCATGGAATGGCAGCTTTGTGCAATAAAATCCTGTATTGGTACTTGATGGGACAAGTTTCTTTTCTCAGGGTAACAGGCTAGTTTAAGGGAAGCAAAGCACACAAGTTTCCCCAAAAGGCTATGTTTTTGTGTGATGTGTGATATATTTTATGTGATGTCTTTAATCATGTTTAATGTTTTATCATGTGAAGGTCACTGTGAACCATACTGAATCCCCTTCGGGGTTGCGGTATACAAATACCACAAATAAATAAATAAATAAATAAATAATACCTTACCAATTCCTCCCATTCCTCCCCACTTGAAGAAGTTGTGTCAGACCACAATGGCAGGACAGCTCTAGGCAGAACTGTATCTAAGTGAAAGAATATTGAAATAGAGAGGTTGCTTAACTTTCCAAGTAATAACCACCTTTCCACAATTGTTGTGTGAGAGACAAATGAATGCCTAGTACAGGAAGGGTACTCCGACATTTAAAATACACCAGACATAACTAATAAACCTTCTCTTTCTAGGATTTTTTGTCCCTTATAGTGAGAACCAGCCTGTCCCAGTCCTACTGATAAAAAAAATCAGCTTGGGTTGACACTATTATTGTTTCAACATGCAGTAGCTGCATAGGGAAAAGACAATACAAAAAATGAAGAATCATGGATTTTTGCACAATTCCTGTAATGTATAGAAAAGCTGAAAAAAAATTGTAATGGCCAAGTGGGTGAACACACATAACAATGGCATTTTAAAAAAGTATATTGTTTCACACCAGGAAAGATTATGGTTCAGTAGGTACAAAGTTGCTGAATTAAGAATATTGACCTTTTTCTTCTGATGTAGGTTTTGCTTCCCCCTCCCCCGCCCCCGCCCCTTAGCCCCTCTTTTTTTCCTACGGACATGGGGTTATGTGTTGGTTGTCTCTCTGCCAGAAACATCCATTCTGCAGACATGCATGGAAAGGGAGATTTCCTCAGCAAAGGAAACCTCTTTTATTACTCGGAAGGCATCTCTGGGTTCCAGTTCTTCAGTCCTTCCTGGTTCACACAATTGGCCATTAGCTGCTGTTGACAGCATGTCCCTCACCAAAAAGAAGGCAGCAGTACACAGAGGAAAGAAAGGAAGGAAGGGGAACTCTTGCCTTTGGTACAGATTGGCAGGTGACTCATAGTCAGAATGCAGGACGATAGAAATGTTACTAGAACGTATTCATATATTCATATATAATACAGTGATCAAGTCTTCTCCTCCAGATCTGCTAGACTCAGCCAATAAAGGAATAATGAGAATGCAGGCCTTTTGTACCCACTTTATCCTACTTTATAAGGCACAGTTTGGTGATTATTGTTTTGATCTATTAGACCACAATCTCCATATAGTGGGATCTCAAATTGTTTCTTTTCTGTAACTCTTCTCATACCCATCAATATTTCACAGATAAAAACTGGGAGTTATGTAGCCAAGTAACAGCAGATAGTGGTCAAGATGAAAGTTATTTATAAAGATACATGAACTAAGGTTCCAGCAGTTTGCTTCTGCTTATATGCTGGGAAGGTCAAGACTCTGCTTCCATTGCTCTTCTATCCTCACTGAATTGAGTGCAAACAATTTTTACACTTTGAATTTAGTTTGCAGTAACTGAAGTAGGCGGAGGACAAAGGGAGAAAATAGCAGGGAAGGGAGAGAAAGATTGGGCCATTTTGAAAGCAGCTGAAAAAAAGATGAGATGACAGATTGAGACTGTTCTTGTCTCATAGAGGCAGCTGGAGTGTGTACCCCATTTCCCCCTTTTTTCCACCATATCAGATCATTCAGAGTTCCCACCACTACCAAGGAATCCTTTGGGAAATATGTATTAGTCTCTCATGGTGCCAGGATATATTTTTTTGTCAGTGGAGCCAAGGAGTGAGACACCTGAACACTAATTCACTAACCACAACTTCTGCTCAAGTAAAGAAATGATGTGAGATCTGACACCTGAAACACTATAAAATGTATAAGGGTTCTAATAATGTGTTGAAAATGCAATCAAAGGTGGGGGCATTTTGTCATATGTGGTGCATGAGAAAAAGAAAAGAAAAATTGGCTGAGATACATAAGATATTGGAGGACATTTTGAAAATAGAACTTGAACTTGTTATATTGGATCTGATGGAAGAATAACTAGAAAAGAAGCATGGAAGAATCATTCTGCATTTGATCATAGCTGCCAGGCTTCTAAATGTGCAGATTTTTTTTTTTTTGGTCGGGTCAGGAGTGACTTGAGAAACTGCAAGTTGCTTCTGGTGTGAGAGAATTGGCCATCTGCAAGGACATTGCCCAGGGGTTTTGATGTTTTACCATCCTTGTCGGATGGGGAGCTGGAGCTGATAGAGGGAGCTCATCCATGCTCTCCCCGGATTCGAACCTGCAACCTGTCTTCAGTCCTGCTGGCAATGCAATAAATTGGTTGGTAAGGTGGTATAACCTTGTTGAAATGGAGAAATGTTAAGAATTGCAATTCAGTAAATGTATTTTTGAAGCAATATTGAGGGAACTTAACAGTTTTAGGTTTTGAGGATTAGTAAAGTTACACTTAATGTTGAAGTGCAAATAAAAACATTAGTTCAGAAGAAGTCCAGTGATAAATCTTCATCTGAGACACCTTCCCCCACCCCCCATGTTAACTCTTTCAGGAGTGCATTTTCCTTCCTAGGGGTAGATTTCTCTCACTTCCTGTTGTCTCTCCCTGTTTGTAACTATGAGTCATTTGTAAGTTGGATGTCTGTAACTCAGGGACTGCCTGTAGTTAAATAGAGCTATGTAATTAAATTAGTCTCAGGGCTGTTTGAAAGAGATTTATGGATGGTTTCTAATTATTAATTTTCATCTTACAGTTTTCTTGTTTTGCCCCTTAATGGGTTCATTCTGCCAAAAGTGATGGTCATAATTATCTGCACAGGTTTAACTCCCATTGAGTTCAAAGGAACTTGCAGGTAAATGGGTACAAGATTACAAGCTTAGGATGCCACTGGACAGATTGAAAACCCACAGAATTTACTTACATTCTTTCCAATTTTAAATTGAGTTAAATTAAACAAACCTGTGGAGCTGATATACAAAATCTCTGATAGTAGCAGTGGCTGACAGAATATATTATGGGATAGACAAAACATGTATGGATCTCTAGAATAAAATGGGAAAGAATGAAAGTTGTGTCATATTCAGCATGCCAGTGTGTAAAAAGATCTGACAATAATCTTGGACACTTGCCGATTTATTGGAATGCTTGGAATGTGACTTGCGGGTGTTATGATGCCATGTCGTCCAATCGCCCTGCATGCACAAGCAGAATCCTATGCTTTTATATGATTGTTACCTTGTAGGGAAACAGCAAATTGGGATGTTCTTGAATTACAGAAATAGCTCCTGGAAGGTTCAGCATACTTCACACTAGGGGTGGGATGGGGTGATGAATTAATTCAATTTGCATTTTAATACAAACCTATCTGATTTACATTTCCTGAACTCATACATGGACTGAAATGCAATTATCCTCCATCTTCACACTTTTCTGAGTTCTGCAGTTCTCTAATAAACAAAGGCATATAGAAAGAGTGTACAAAATGTGTCTATAAATGAAAATTGCATGCATTCAGAGAATCATAGAATTGGAAGAGACCTCAAGGGTCATTCAGGCCAACCTCTGCCATGCAGAAACACACACATTATGATATGTGAAATTGCTTGGGAAAATATGTCTGTTAAACAGGCAAAAGTGTGTATACAAATGAAACTAAGATGGCTGAAATATTTGGGGAACTATTCCCTGTTCGGGAATAGAGCTCTGTTCAGGAATTTCTGAGCTCTGTTCAAGACTGAAGCCACAAACAGTCCTGATCTCTCCTTTCTCTCACATGGACTCTCTGTATGGAGAACAAATAAAGGCATCTGCTACCATTTCCCCACAAGCCTTTAATGCCATGGCTGTGAATGTTTAGATGTTTCACAGCTGGCAATAATAATATCTCACCTACAAAAATTGCAAGGAGCACCATGCATGGTGGTTAATACCTTGGACTCCAACTCTGTAGAATCTCCACTCAGTCATGAAAACCCATTGGTCATCGTCAGCTGGAAATTTTTATTACCTGCAGTTTACTTTGCCTCATTCAGAGAATGAGTCATCAGGTGGGCAGGACAGCCTCCATGACTCAAGGACTAATGGCAACATGGCTTCATGCAGAGGCTCTTTCCATTGGTGGGCTCTTCTGTCACCCATTGCCTCCATTCCACATTCTACTGGTCATGCTGGCCGGGGCATTCTAGGGGCAGTGATCCAAACAGTAATGTTTGCAAGCTCCACAAAGAAGGATAGAGCATCTGTGATGGCTGGAATTTATTTTACATCTTCTAAATACATGTGTTTCATTGGTTATACCACCTAGGGTAAAGGTAAAGGTAGTCCCCTGTCGTTAAGTCCAGTCATGTCTGACTCTGGGGTGTGGTGCTCATCTCCATTTCTAAGCCGAAGAGCCAGCATTGTCCGTAGACACCTCCAAGGTCATGTTGCTGGCATGACTGCATGGAGCGCCGTTACCTTCCTGCTGGAGCGGTACTTATTGATCTACTCGCATTTGCATGTTTTCGAACTACTAGGTTGGCAGAAGCTAGGGCTGACAGCAGAAGCTCACACCGCTCCCCGGAATCGAACCTGCGATCTTTAGATCAACAAGCTCAGCAGCTCAGTGCTTTAAACCACTGCGCCACCGGGGGCTCCTTATACCACCTAGATCAGACTTTTTTAAAAAACAAACTTTTAATGCTTCATTTATTTTATGTGAGTTATCTTTCATAATCCTGCAAATATAAGTAAGGATAGATAATCTTTTTAGTCCTTTCCATTCAAGGCACTGAATTCTCTCTCCAGTTTATAAAAGGCCTTCTGATTTGTGAGGGCAGGTGATTCAAAACAAAAGGTCTTGATTGAAGTGTCTACAATGCATATGCTACTAACAGTATTCTTGAGTATCCGGCACCATATATAGGTTTACGTACAACAACAAAGATATAACTCCAAGTCTTTATCAAAGCCACATCTCTTTTATTAAAAAAACTGAAATGAATTCCTCTTGCAAATATTTTACATTTTGAGAATATGTTTTAACGATTCAAATCATTTATCTGTAATGCATTTTCCAGGTGACATCTTTTTTTTAACTTCTATATCAAAGCTTCCTTTTTTCAAAGATAGCTTTGTAAAAAAAATCTTTCTTTCTTTTTCCTTTTTGACTTTCTTCTTGGTTGTCCTGCCAAATTATCTGTGCTACCATGGAGATGTGGCATCACTAATCCCTGTTTGTTTTTTGTTCTCTCCTGATGGTGTTACACTAGTCTTTTTCTTAGAACATGACTGCAGGAAGAAAATGATGAAATATTGAATACAAATGTTACATCATTAGCATATCTAATAAGAGAATGCAAATACAACCAAATGTTATATTATGCAGGTTTGCTTCCTAATTAATTTTTGCTTTGTTTGTGACTTCTTCAGTATTCGGTTCTAACAAATGGAACTTTTTGAACTGATTGTGCATCAATAACCAAATGCATGACTCTCAAAGTTACGAAATTTCATATCTAGAGGAAAATACATAAACACTAGCACCTCTCTATGTCAAACATATGCTATAAGGCAGAGATGGATGGTAAGGGGAGGGTAAGGGGCCATATTAGTCCAAGACCTCAGAAGGCTGCATCCCCTGTAATCAATCCATAGAGAGAGAAGCGGAGGGAATGTCCCTTCCAGGGTGCTCTTGGGGGCATGGGAAGCATTTATACCAGATTTAGGGCCACCTTGGACCTCTGCAGCACAAGAATATCTCCCCAAACTACAAATCTCATAATTCTGCAAGATTCAACCATGGCAACCGTAGCTAATATAACAAACTGCCTTTAGATGTGCGGTGCATACCTTCCAACTGCCCAAATTTGGTAGGAACAGTCCTAATTAATCCTCTAATCTTTTGTCATCTTGCTTCTAAAACATCCCAGTTTCTCTCCCCTCCTACTATTTTCCCACTTAGTCCTTAGCTTAAAACAGTTGACGCAAAATACCATATTTCATCACAAAATAGTCGCATCCCCTCATTTTGGGCGGGGAAAGAGGAGTGCACCTATTATGTGATTGTGACTATTACAGAATGAAAAAGTCCCCATTTGAGTGGCTTCTTTCAATGCATAATAGTCAATATGAGGGCACAGCCATTTGGGCAGGTTACACTTCACTCGTCCATGCAAGTGCACAGCTACATGGGTGGGTGATGTTCACTTGCATGTGCAGCTGCCCCCTTGCTAAAAGGGCAGTTATACCCTTAGTTCACTCACCCAGGCAAGTGAATTAAGGGTGCAGCTATTGTGCTAGGAAATGCAAAAGTCCCAATTTCCTTTCCTAAAAGGGGGGTGCGACTATTATGCTATGGTACTATTATGCGTTGAAATACGGGTATTTCAAAGTGCAAAACTACTCAGTTGTCTCAACAAGAGTGAAAGGAGGAGGCAGAATCTTGGAACCTCATCAGATGGGCAGGGGTAAAGTGGGGACAGCGAGGAACACTGGAGAAAATTGTGGGTCAGCATAGGGAACTATCAGACTCTATTCCTTCTGCCTTCCCACAATGTTTGTCTGTCCCCACTTCCTCTTTGGCTCCTCTTCCGCTCTTCAATTAAGAGCCGGGTATACACCTGACTCCTCTGGGCTGCCAGCAGTGACAGATCAGGAATAAAGAAACCGGGGGGGGGGGGGGGGGGGCAATACATACATAAACCAGATAGCCAGTCAGAGGTCAGTGTTTCATTTCTAAACGAATTTTGCACCTTAATCCAAAGAAATGTCTGTGTGCAAAAAATTAAAATAAATCATCATTCTGCTTGTGCAAACAGAGTTGCTCTAGATCTTTTCAGGTTCATTCATTGTTGCTTTAATTAAGATTTAAATCTGTTCTGAGATGGAACCCCTGGTGCATGGTGTCATTTCTAGTATGTTTAATCAAATGTATGCAGATTGCCAATGGCAATGAGGTGGAAATGACAAGGTGTCAATCTTGAATTCTGATTAATCATCTCATATTTACTATTACATGACAGAATTCTTTTTTTTTTTAAAGGCAAACTTTACAGCCATGTGGCTGAATGAAATAGCTTTATGTTCAAAAGGACCATCTGGGTTTCGGCAAGAACAAGAATAAAATGCATATAATCTCTTTCGAGGTGTGGCTGGCAGCCTTTGCCCTCCTATATCACAAAAGGGTGGTTGTGCAAAATCTACAAAGCAAACAAACACTTCCAATGAAATGCAGTCAACGCCAGGTCCACCCCACTCCCAATTGTTCATCTCATCCTACAGCAGGGAATTATAACAACATAAATAAAAGGGCTGGATTCACTTCAGTGGGATAATTTATTTTCAGAGACTGGAAAGCAATAAAGCCTTCTCTTTGTGTTAATATCATCTCTGTCCCTGTGCCAGTTTATAACTAATGTTCATTCACTGGGAATGGTTCCTCAGACTTTGTCATTTATTCATTCAACCATTCCCCATTTTATCTAATTTTTTGCCCAAAAATCCCAATAACCCCAAAGATGCATTTGTTTCTATTTACCATCCATAGCACTGCAATCTCCTGTGTGTGTGTGTGTTTGTAACTTGAAGAAACAATGTTCCCAAGATTAGGGTTTCACCTCTCCTTGTACGTACATACGTGTTGTTTGCACCCATATCCATTTTACTGGTGCTTTTTAAAACTATTACACCAAATGTAAACCTGGCAGTTTCTTCTTGAACATTCAAAATCTAAATGACCAGAAGTGAAAATCCAGGACCACCCAACATAGAACAGAGGAGCTGTAGGAGGGAAGGAGAACCTCAACTCCATTTTTTAAAAAAAAAAAAATCAGTATATGGTTTAATTTTTTTAGAAAAGTTAAAGCATTCCAAGTGTTCTTTGCTCAAATTCCACTTTCCTACACTTTACCTTCCCTCCCTCTCTCACTATATAATTGTCTGATCTCTGTGTACATATATATTTCTTTGATATATTGGCTTTATGCATGTTTAAATAAATGTAAAAGATAATAATCTTAAATATTGCAAAGAAGATGAGATACAGAAGAGAAATGAGAGCAAGAAGTGCAAGAAAGATAGCAAAGTCATGTAAAATGTATGAAGTACAATGTTTAGGTTCATGAGCCCCCAGTGGCACAGTGGGTTAAACCACTTAGCTGCTGAACTTTCTGACTGGAAGATTGGTGGTTCAAATCTGGGGGCGGGGTGAGCTCATGGTGTTAGACCCAGTTTTTGCCAACCTAGCAGTTCGACATCATGCAAATGTGAGTAGATCAATAGGTACCACTCTGGTGGGAAGGTAATAGCACTCCATGCAGTCATGACTTTGGAGACTATGGACAATGCCAGCACTTTGGCTTAGAAATGGAGATGAGCACTACCCCCCACAGTCAGACACAACTGGACTTAATACCAAAGATAAACATTTAGCTTTACAATCTTCAGGTAAAGTGCATGCAAATAGTATCTTTTCTCATTCCTAAGCACTGTAAAAATAAAAGCTGTTACACAATCTAGGTAGGAATTTGATGATCACAGATTCCATCATATAGGAATAGACCTTCTACTGATAGCCTGAATTTCTGAGGACATAGCTCCATGGATCTCACGAAGTCCAACCCATATAATCTCATCCCGCCATTCATTTGTTAGTCTTTGGTATTTTGTGTGTGTCTACCACAAAATAACACAGCTATCCCTCTGGAATTTATCTTCATTGTTGCTCTATCCATTTTAGTCCATACATATAGCAGCCATATTATGTCCCTTATGTCCTTTCACTCACACATCCCTCTTTCTCTCTGCAGACCTGATTCACGAATCCCTCTCCCGACACACCAGAGCCTGTTCAGCCCCTAATGGAACTTCAGACCTTTGATCTGCATTCCTCTTGAATTATTTCACCACTTGCTACAGCTTCCTACCAAGGTTTCATATTGCCCTTCTCTGTAGCAAATACCCCTGCAGGAAGCTTAAGAAATTTGTGAGTGAAAGAGACACATGGGGAATGCACTTACCTTCCTTCTGTGGACTTTGGGGGCAGGGAAGAATCCTGGGAAAGAAATCCCTATTGCTGCCCCCAAGAGAATTGCTAATTTACTTCCCTTCCATGAAGCGATGATGGCTTCCACAGAGGTGGCCACAACTCACAGCTGTCACTTATACCAGGAGGGTCTCAGTGCCCCCAACAAGCATTTGGGAAGGATCCCCCCAGTCTTTGAGCAATATGTTCTGCTACTGAATGCTGTTTAGACAACCATAAAATCAAAAAGGATAAAAGCCTTGGAGGATCTGAGGTACATACCATCAGCGAAGTCCACAGTAATGACTGCTTATATTAAGAACCTTGAAAGCTTCAATCTATGAAAATACACAGAGAGACAAGATTAAATTATTAGGTTGTGTAAACAGTTTCCCTTCTTTCCTCTTGTTATCTTTGTCTTTGTGAAGAACTGGGATTTTCCTACATTAGCTTGCTTCACAAAGCCTTAGGTTACATCTTGACCAGGTTTACAACCAGATAAGTCAAATGTACTTGGATTTATGACATCTGTTTAAGAGCTCATCTGCTCATAAAGAGCATTTTTAGAACCGCACCCAAGTGGTTGGCGAAATTCTATTGCAGCTGAAATTTCATCAAGAAATTGTTTGAAGGAAAACACCTCTAGCATTTTTGTGCCCTTAAACTTCTTGTCTATCATATCCTCCATGCTTCTGTGAGCAGCAAGATACATGGAATGAATGTGCAGAATCCCCCCCCCCCCATGAAAATAGCTGGCAATTGTGAGCAATATCTTCCAGTGTTACTTTATTATTATTATTATTATTATTATTATTATTATCTTTATTTATACCCCGCAAAATCTCCCGAAGGACTCGATGCGGCTTACAAAGGACAAGGCCGCCGACAACAACAACATAGAATACACAATAAACTCATAAGCAAATAATAAAACATCAAACAAAACAATAAAACAATGACACCGTGACGCAATTAAAACCAAAGGTCGGGCAAATGTAATGGACAAAATTTAAAAAGTGCTGTCATGACAGGTAATATGTAGAGGTATTTGGGGTGGGTGCAATGTGCAGATAATCCTGAATCTCTAGCAAGGTGCATTTGCGACTTGAAACCAGGAGTTTCCTATTCTGGAAAGGCACACTGGAACAGCCAGGTCTCCAGGCGCTTCCTAAAGACAGCCAATGTTGGGGCTTGTCTGATGTCCTTGGGGAGAGAGTTCCAGAGTCAGGGGGCTACCACAGAGAAGGCCCTGTCCCTCGTCCCCACCAAACGCGCCTGCGACGCAGGTGGGATCGAGAGCAGGGCCTCTCCAGATGATCGGAGGGAGCGTGCGGGTTCGTAAACGGAGATGCGGTCATGCAGGTAGGCAGGTCCCAAACTGTTTAGGGCTTTGTAGGTGAGAACCTGCACCTTGAATTGGGACCGGAAAATGAACGGCAGCCAATGGAGCTCCTTGAACAGGAGGGTTGACCTCTCTCTGTAAGGAGCACCAGTTAACATCCTGGCTGCCGCCTGCTGGACTAGCTGAAATTTCCGAGCCGTTTTCAAGGGCAGCCCCATGTAGAGCGCATTACAGTAGTCTAATACAGTAGTAGAGGTGACCAAGGCATGGACCACCCCGGCCAGATCAGGCTTTGCGAGGTAAGGTCGCAGTTGGCGCACGAGTCTCAGTTGTGCAAAAGCCCTCCCGGACACCGCTGACGCCTGAGCCTCAAGCGTAAGTGATGAATCCAGGAGGACTCTCAAACTGCAGACCTGTGACTTCAGGGGAAGTGTAACCCTGTCCAGCACAGGTTGCCACCCTATACCCCAATCTGGTTTTCGGTCGACCAGAAGGACCTCTGTCTTGTCGGGATTAATCTTCAGCTTGTTCCTCCTCATCCAGACAGGCACAGCGGCCAAGCACTCATCCAGCACTCGAGGGGCTTCCTTGGAATTAGGTGGAAATGAGTAATAGAGTTGTGTGTCATTTGCATAGAGATGGCACCTAACTCCAAAACTCTGGATGACCTCTCCCGGCGGTTTCATGTAGATGTTTAAAAGCATGGGAGACAAGATAGAGCCTTGCGGGACCCCACAGGTCAAAGGCCAGGGGTCCGAGCAGGCATCTCCCAGCTTCACCATCTGGGATCAGCCCTCCAGGAAGGACCGGAGCCAGGACAAAACCGTGCCCCCGAGACCCATCCCAGAGAGCCGTCCCAGAAGGATACCATGATTGATGGTATCGAAAGCCGCTGAGATGTCCAAGAGGACCAACAGGGTCACACTCCCCCTGTCAAGCTGTCTACGGAGGTAATCCACCAAGGCGACCAAAGACGTCTCGGTGCCGTGGCCAGGCCTGAAACCAGACTGTGAGTGGTCCAGTTAATTGATGTATCTAGAAAGCCCTGGAGCTGGGAGGCGACCACCCGCTCCAGCACCTTGCCCAAAAAAGGGAGGTTGGAGATTGGTCTATAGTTGTTCAGCACCGTGGAGTCAAGGGAGACCTTTTTTAGGAGTGGATGGACCACAGCCTGTTTTAGTCTATATGGAAAAACCCCTTGCTCCAATGATGCTATTTTCCATGCATAAGTAAAGGGCAAGGTTTGTCTTACATTTTTGGTGATGACCAAATGCAGCAAAAAGAATAACATTTTCTTCAGCTTTATGTAGCCTGTAACTTTTAGTGAATTACATATTTGAAAAAAGAAAACATGGGTTCTGCTAGCAGCAGGGTTGTAGCCAAGGGGGGGGGGGCTAAAAGGGGGGGGTACTCATGAATTTTAACTGGTTAACCAAATTCCCATGCTAGGTCTATGAGAAGCAAAAATTAAATGATCCCTCCAGAACTGCAAGCACTACCTCAAGCAAATTTTTACAATTTATTCACACTTGCAGCATTTATTTATTTATTTGCCATACTTGTACCCCACCCTTCTCTACCCTGATAGGAGGACACTGGGCAGCTTACAGTGGTACAGATATCGTGCCTTGACAACAATTCCCTAAAAGTTTTAAAAGTACGACATATTAAAGAGAGTTAAAACAAATTTAAAATTAAAAACATGCCATCCAAAGTTCATGGTCTGAGTCCATTCCAAGGTCAAATTGCACAAGTTTCCAGTTCAGAGTACTGCATTGCCCTAGTTTCCAAAAGCCTGCACACACAGCCAGGTTTTGACTCTTTTGCTAAAAGCTAATGGAGAGGGGGCTGCTCTGATGTGGAGCCAACTGTCTCTCATTCCCACCAGCCGCACTTGGGAGACTGGTGGGACCAAGAGCAAGACCTCCCCAGATGATCTTACTCTCCGTGCTAGTTTGTAGGGGACAATGTGTACAGCTGATATAGTGGAAGTAACCAAGTTGATCTACCCATACCTGGCAGGCAAAGCCTAAGACATGGTGTGGACGGGGGGGGGGGGGGGGATTTTGAAGGCTCTCCTGAAGGAGACCAGACTTGGTGGAAGTGATTGACAGTGGCAAAGCTGCAGGCTATTTAAGGTTGCTCTGCCCCTCGCTGTGCTCTTTGCTTCAACGTGAGTTAGAAGGCAGGTACCTAATGAGGAACCTGTCTTCTAACTTTTCCCTCCTTGCTCCCTCCCCTCCCCTTTTCTAGATACATAAAAATATAAAATAAATCATATAACTTAAATTATTTTGTGTTATGTACCTACTCGTCATGATTTGCTAAAAGAAGTTTCAACCCCTCCCAAATTTTCTTTCTGGCTATGGGCCTGCCAACAACTAAGAAGTGCAGCTTTGAACTCCCAAGATGTTGCAGTCATGTAACACCATTGGCTGTATGATGGGTTTTGTCATAATGCTGGTTAGTAGCCACTAGCCCATATAAAAAGAAATACCACCCAATAGCAGCTTCCATGCATTAATGTCCCAATTCTCACTCATTCCTGCAAATTGAAGGTTTGACTGAAATTGGTCTATGAAAAATTTCAAGTCTAAAAAAACTCCCTTTGGGGATGAGCTCCAAACACTCAAAAAATGGAAGCTTTCATCATTTGGCTGGTTTCAAGGGACAAGACATGTCCTAGAACAGTGGTTCTTAACCTGTGGGTCTACAGATGTTTTGACCTCCCACTCCAAGAAATCCTAACAGCTGGTAACTGGCTGGGATTTCTGGGAGTTGTAGGCCAAAACACCTGGGGATCCACAGGTTGAGAACCACTGTCCTAAAAGCAATAATTGGGCGCGTATCCTCCACAATTGCACATCCCTAGTATTAATCATCCTTTGACAGAATAGGTCTCATACAAAGAGTTAACTGTAATTGCCTGTCTCTGCCTCTTTTGCCCTTAGAGGCATAGGGTTCTGCAAATGTGGCTGATTATTTCTCCAGCTCTTGCATGGATCAGAAATGAGACTAGGTAACATGAATTTATATTAATTGTACATCAACCACTTAAAACTTTGATTTTTGCATTGTTACTTCAAATGTGTCCTGTCCTAAAGTGCATGCGTGTTATTGCCTCTGTGGCAAATTTTGGCAAATATTACATGGTTCCCAAAGAGTTGTTACAAATCTCATTTTCTACACATATTTTCTCCCATCTTCCCTCCACCTCCATGGAAAGGAACAATATTTCATTTAGACAGAAGGGCTTTCGTGTGGCCTGACAGCTCAAAACAGCAATTTTGGTTAAACGTGGGCCATTTTACAACTCTTCCCTGTAATGAATTATTGATTAAAAAGCACAAATCAGTTATGCTTATTAGTAATTATGGTGGTCACTTTTCTTGCCATCTTAAAATCAGGACAAACCTCTTAAAGCTCTATTTGTGTCCCTCTGTGACTTTTCAAATGTAATTGTCCATCGTTCAATGTAAGTTCATTAGCTAATTCACCTAAATCCCTTGAGAATGCCTTTCATCTGGATGGTTTGATTTGTGCACCTCAAGGGTCTCCCTGCTACCCCCAAATTGGGTCTGCGTAACTGCTTTTCTTCCACAGCTGTACAGAAAATTAGAATGGATAATAATTATGCCATCCCCATTAAGGCAAGCTGGGTTACAAATGATATGAAGAACCTCTTACAAAAGAAATGAATTGAGCACCTATTGTGCTCTTTTGTCCGTTATCTTCTGTTGCACACCTGTCCAGATATTTTTTTAATGAGACCACAGCAAAATGACCCAAAGTCAACAAGCTTTTTTAGATTTTATGTAAAGATCAGCTAAATAATCACAAACCCATATAAAAGAGTTTTTGAAAAAGAAATTGAATGCAGTTTTAAACTGATATTTAAAAAGTGATTTATTTGTTGAGACCATTACATAGGAAATTCTGGAAAGAGTTTGAGGCCTGCATGGGGATTGTACAAACAACAAAGCACAAATGCACATTAAGGGATTTCTTTCATGCTCGTTTGTTACCTGAACTGCAGACTGCCTCAATAGTCAGTGTAGATGGGGCCTCAGAGAAAGGCAAAGTAAACCCCCCTTTCATAAACCTTGCCAAGAAGCCACAGTGATAGGTTTGTCTTAGGGTTTCTGTAAGTCAAAATGACTTGAAGATTCAAAGCAACAACAACAATTTACCACAGAGTACTAACTTTAGAGGGGAATACCTAAGTATTTCCTTGCCCGTAATTTTTATCACCCAAAAGACTGAAGCAACTGCCTTAGCACAGCCTGGATTTCATGGAGTAACAGCAAATATTGTAGTCCTTGAATTTGTTAGGATTGTACTGTTCTTAATAGAGAGTCCTGTCTTTGATGGGAGCAGCAGCCCTGGGGAAAGCACATTCCCACTGCTCCTGAGAAATGAATAGAAATCATGAGAAGTACAGAAAAATGGGTCTTGAAGGAAAAAAAGGGTTGAACGAATCCCCAGTACTATTGCTTCACTGAGAGTCGGAGCCCTGCCCCAGCAGTTGCTTCAAGCTTTATAGTTCACCAGTATGATTTGGTCCACAGTGAATCTGCCACTGAAAAGGAACATAGACTACAGTTCCTGGCCGTAGTACCATCATTTTAACTGGAATGCAGATTTCACGGGAAACACGTTTTGTCATCAGGTGAGCATGATGACATTATTTTCTGTAAATATCTGTTCTCTGTCGATTCTTGTTTGGAATGCTTGGAGCCCTTCCATAATATACATAATTCTGGAGTTACAACATTTGGTAGCAAGAAAACACACTTCCAATGTCTCTCCCCAACTGATACAGATCAATGGTGCATGCCTAAGTCATACCTTGGAGAGGTATTTCCCTTGGGTATCTTTATGACTACATTATGACACAGGGTGCAGCTGGCTGCTGAATTGGTGTTCCAGTCAATAGGTTTTCATTCTGCTGATGGCAAATCATAATACCTACATGAGTCAAAAGGAAACTACGTGCCTTGGAACCATTGCATTCCATTAAAATGATATCACTTCATTCAAACAGAGTTGAGTAACAACTTTCTCCACAACTACAACACAGAAAAATCTAACCGTAATTTTAATTTTTGCAGTACATCCTATCCAAAACACTTCCTTATGAGCAAGGAGCAGGCACAGAGAAGGTTGTTCTGACATGTCTGCACTAATTAAGCAGAGCAGTCAGCACTGGCTTCAGTAAAAAATGTTAATTTACATGTGCAGGCTGCTTCTCAAAAGCTGATTGTGCCCTGATTTATCAGTGCGGAACGGAGAAGTAAACAAGTCAGTAGCATCTCCGCTCAAATTGTGTTCTAGCCAGGAGGAGCCAATCAGTAGAAGAACGGGCCATTCTAGAGTGAGCTGAAGCTGCCAACATGTGATCCACCTTTTCAATACATTCAGGGCTGCCGTTTTTTAAAACCAGCATCTCCTCCTGTGCCTTTAGAAGAAGATTAGTACACAATTGGGAATTATGAGCCCTCCGAAGGAGGTGAACTTCAGATTTGGACTTTATTGCTCCAAGCTTCTATTCCATGGCAGTTGCACTATCATAGATAGTGAATACATACTGGGATAAGTACCTACAAGATCACATCGCTCTTCATTTGCACAGTGACACTGATTCACAAATTTATGGTGCCATCATACTTCTGCACACCCATGTGACCCTATCTTCCCACAGTTCTACTGCTGCAGATATTTTTGTTTCAGCAAAGACCACCCACCCCCCTCCAAAAAAGAGAGAAAAGCAAATACACTATACATAGTAAATAATTGGATACCAGACATATAAGAATATAGTGAGGGAGAGGCAGAGATTGGGAGACGTGGAAATCCTTAGTGTGCCCACATAGGAGTGGAATAGTAGGTGATGGGAACATTGTAGGATTGCGAGCTATTGATGTGTTTTTAATGTCAATTGCAAGGGTAAGTGATATACCAGCCCAAATTCAGAAAATGCTCAGACTGTGGTGCTATTTTTTTTAGCATCACCATTCAACAAAATCATAACAGAAAAATCACCCCACCCCCAAGGACTGGACTAACAGGATAACCATACCAGTTTGGAAGGGCAAAGGAGACATCTGCAATTGTTCAGCATACCACCCAATATGTCTATTGTGTCGTGCAATGAAAGTATTTGAAAGAATACTGGATGAAAAGCTAAGAAGTCACACAGCCATTACACCAAATCAGTATGGCTTTGTCAGCGGGTGTGGCACAATCGATGCAATACATGCTGTCTGGTTACTCTTGGAAGAACATAGGGAAAAGAAGAAACCTCTGCACTTTGCATTCCTTGATCTCAAAAAAGCATTTGATTGGGTTCCTCATGACCTGATCCAGTGAGCACTATGGTCACATGGAATATCAGAAGACTATGTAACATGGATAAAGCTACTATACAATAATACAGCAAGTACGGTCCGCTGCCCTGCATGGATTTCACCACCCATCAACATCAGTGTTGGCGTACATCAGCGATCAGCATTTGCACCATTACTATTCATACTCTGCATTGACACTGCTATAGCAGATTTGTAGACTACGCATCCTTGGACACTCCTATATGCAAATGACACAGCTCTTGGACATCCAAAAACATACAGCACTCCAACAACAGGTGGAGACATGGAGTGATAGAGTTAGGGTAAATGGACTTCAACTGAACTTATCCAAAACAGAGTGTCTGGAATGTGGCCTTAAAACCTGAAAATCAATTAAAATAAATGGAAAAGCACTAAAGAAAGCCATCCAATTTAAAAACCTAGGGTCACTGGTCTCTATAGATGGCGACACAATGCCAGACATATGGTCATTAATAAATGCAGCCTGGATGAAATGACAGCAAACCACTGGCATTCTGTGTGACTCAAAAATGTCTGAACAACTCAAGGCTAAGATCTACACCACAGCTGTTCACCCAGTAGCTTTCTATGGGGCACAGTGCAGGCCAGCAGCAAAGAAACATGAACAAACCTTTAACACAATGGAAATGAAAATGCTGAGATGGACACTTGGCTTGACACTTCTTGACCAAATGCCAAATGATGACATCTGTCAAAGATTAGGAATAAAAGCGATCAGCAAGAAAATGCAGGAAGCAAGACTACGGTGGTACGGCTATGTCATGAGAAGAGAACCAACAGCAGTAGCACAAACAGCACTACATTTGGAGAATGCAGGATAATGACCACATGGATGGCCAAAGATAGTATATTTTACATAAAAATGTTAATGATCAGGAAAATTGAGATGAAATTTTCATATGGCATTAAAATAAGGAATTTGAATACTGATGTGGGATAAAAAAAGTAGCACACTTGTGCTTACAGGGGAAAAATGTAAAGGTTTTAAATTGACCCAATAAACCCTACTTTTCCAGACAGACCTTAGATAAATATGATACTGAACTTAATGCAAACCCTTTGCTTTCAAACCACATGGTTTCTTAAGTCATCTTTCCAACCTTGAACAAACACCATGCTGCAAATATACTGCAATATAAATCCTCTAAATACTGTCTGAAGTTTGCCTCTGTATCAGCAATGTGGCCAGCAGAGCACAAACTAATCTATGGCATTAACACAGGAGAATTGGCTGGCAGCTGAGAGGGAGGTAGGGCATAGAGAAAAAAACCTCAAGAGAAACGATTGTCCGTTGATTCTCAGAGAATAAACAAGAATGTTTTTCCATTCTATCACTGTTTATGCTGTGGACATATTAGGAAATCCATTTCCAGTCTCTCACCCTGTGTGTTTACTTGCTGGGTGGGAATAAGGTGGGAGGCAAGGAAATGTGACTTGGTATCATCTAAAGCAGGGGTCCTCAAACTTTTTAAACAGAGGGCCAGGTCACAGTCCCTCAAGCAGTTGGAGGGCCAGATTATAATTTGAAAAAAACCCCATGAATTAATTCCTAAGCACACTGCACATATTTTATTTGTAGTGCAAAAAACACTTAAAACAATACAATAATTAAAATAAAGAACAATTTTAACAAATATAAGCTTATTAGTATTTCAATGGGAAGTGTGGGCCTGCTTTTGGCTGATGAGATAGCATAGTAGTTTTTGTGTGCTTTCAAGTTGTTTCAGACTTAGCTTGATCCTGAGCGAGAGCTGGGTATTCGGCCCCCAGGCCTTAGTTTGAGGACCCCTGATCTAAAGTGTCAACTGCAGTTATTAACTCCTGCCTTTTCGGGCTTCATTATGAAGTTATGCACCCTAGAAGACACTGAAAGGGTCCCTCCAACCTCCATTTATCCAGTGCAGCTGGGAAAGCAGCTTCTGAATCTGGGATCAGCTCCTCCTCCTCCTCCTCCTCCTCCCTTCTTTTGACTTGAAAACCTATTGTGTAAAGAGTTAAAACCATAGAGTGGAGGGGGGAGTTTAGTGGGAAAAAAGACAAACATCTTCACCTAGCAGCATGACCAGCATAGTTTTCACAGGTTCCGGAAATATTCCCAACTAACCAGCCAATCAAAGGCGAAGTGGGCTTGGGCGTGGATTGTTCTTACTGCTAGAACTGGTAGGAATTTTTTTGTCAGGCCCTAAGATTTTAGGACCAAAACCTACAAACAGTTCCATGTAATGTCACAGAAGCCATGTCATTACCAAAGTATGCAGAACTGGATTAACCATTAAGCAAAATAATCACATGCTTAGTGTATCAATAGAAGGATGTACCATGAGAAAAAACTGCAATTTAAAAAGCAGGAGAAAACTTTTCAAATATAAAACAAGTGTAAGTATACACAAATAAACTGGGGGGGGGGGGGGGGAACCAACAACATCAGATCTGTCACTTGGATCTGAAATCTCCATTATTTTCTTTTTCTTAATTTTTTCAAACACCCAAGATTCTACATCTTTGGAGATGTGATAGTGCTACACACACTATCACATCTCCTCAATCTTCTACCACAAACATATTAACTCTCTGCTCCATTGCTCTATTCCCTTAACTTTTCCCACCCAGTTTTCTACTAACTAGTCATGATTTTGATTGCTCAAGCTGTTGACTCCTATGTCAGTAAAAATACATCATCCAGAAAGGTGTTTTGTGTGTGTGTGTGTGTCAGGAGCGACTTGAGAAACTGCAAGTCGCTTCTAGTGTGAGAGAATAGGCTGTCTGAAAGGACATTGCCCAGGGGACGCCCAGATGTGTTACCATCCTGTGGGAGGCTTCTCTCATGTCCTTGCATGAGGAGCTGGAGCTGAAAGACAAGGGCTCACTCCCCCCTCCCCCCCCCTCCCAGATTCGAACCACCGACCTTTCAGTCAGCAGTCCTGCCAGCACAAGGGTTTAACACATTGCAACACCGGGGGCTCATCCAGAAAGGTGTGGCCAGATCTTTAAATAATGTCAGTGTTAAACAGGTATTGAAGGAAAATTAGAAGATTACCCAGAAGAGGAAAATATTTTTCTTAGTCTTCACTGTGGAAAAAAGCTAGAATAGTAGAGCTGGAAAAGCTCCATAGACCACTGAGTCCAAACCCACATTCAGTGAATGAACTCATGCTGGAGTGCCCCAATAGGAAGTTGTCCAGACTCTTTTTGAAGATGTCCAGAAAAGAAGGCCCTACAACCTCACTAGGTAATTGACTCAATTGCTGAACTGCTTTTATTGTCAATATATTCCTGCTTAAATTCAATCAACATCTACCCCACTATTAGACCTCATCCTGTGAGGTAACCCCTGCCTCTCAGTGACATCCCTTTGGTGCTATCATGTCATTTCTCAGACTTCATCATGCCCAATTGCCTCAATATTGTCATATATACCTCTATCTCTATCTATCATCTATCTATCTATCTTCATATAGTTTACAACACTTGCTGTCCTTCTCTGAACCTTGTATAACTTGTTTATATCCTTCTTAAAATGAAGCGCTTAGAACTAAACACAGAATTCGAAACAGGTCCAGATTAGTTCAAAATATAGTGTGATTATTACTTTCTGTGAACTGGAAAATATGCTTGTATTAATTCAGGTTAAGTATTATTGCTCTTATATGCAGCAACATCACATTGCTGGAAGCATACTTATTCTAATCACTGTTTTCAGAGAAGATCTTTGAGGAGCTGTGTGAAATAATGGCAGGAGTAGGGGAAATTTTAGAGTTAATTGACAAATTACAAATTAGCAAATCATCATGGCCAGATGGCACTGAGAGAACTCAAATGTGAAACTGCTGCTCTTTTAACAAAAATATGCAATTTATCATTAAAAGCAACATTCTTGCCAAAAAGGTTGGAAGGTTGCCAAAGCAGTTTTTTTGAAAGAAAAAAAAGACTAGGTTTCAGGAATAAATAGAGTGTTCTCTTAAATTTTGTAACTTCTTAATGTACTCAGATGTGAAATTAACTGTTAATTTAACTAAATATGTAAATTTCCCCTAAGATCTAGTTGACTGGAGAAAAGCCAACATAATGGACATTTCTAAAAAGAGGATGGAATAAACTATAGCAAATTACGGGTACTTAAGAAGAAAGTTTTTCTAGGGAAACTAGTGGAAAACATGGCTGAAGTCAATATTTGCAAACTTATGGAGGGACATGTCTTGTTGATGATTCAAGGCATGACTTTTGAGAGTTCTCAAAAGCAGAGGAAGTTCTTGTCTAAGTATCTTGGATAATCTAATTCGATGCAGAATCCAGTCAAATGTAATTAAACTACATTCTGAAACCTCATTACATGGCAGTGTAGATGGGTCTATGACTTGGCACAAAGGAAATCCACCTAAATATTACAAAGCTCTTCCTGCTGGTAAGACCTGTTTGAAGTAGAAATTACTGCCTGGGGTACATGATGAACTCTCCTTCTTTGGAGGTTTTAAAACATAGTGTTGGAAGAGACCCCGTGGGCCATCCAGTCCACCCCTCTGCCAAGAAGCAGGAAAATCGCATTCAAAGCACCCCTGACAGATGGCCAATGGATAACTAAATAGTTATCTGTTGGTACTGCTTTGCCTGTGTTTTCCTGAATGGTAGGGGTTTGGACTGAATGGCCAATGATTCAGTGATTCTATGGTTCCTAATCTGCAGTCCAGAAACACTTTTACCATTTGTGTAAGACTGATTTTTAGTACTCAATTTATTGTATTATAATGTGTCTGCATTGCCCATATTTCAGATATTTTGTCATGGATGGTATATGCATTTCATTAGCTTATTAAGCATATACATTTTGTTGCCAAATATCACTTACTTAATTAGTCATCATATACTTCAAATAGATTTAAAAAGAATGCCAGATCCTGCACCATTCATCCCATTCTTTCTTACCTGTTTATGCTACAACCTCTTTCCCCCCAAATTGTTTTCTCACTGAGGTCTTACAGTGGCAAGAACAAGTTTACAAACCCCCATGATCCTTATAGAAGTTCCACAGTTTGTAAATCAAAACCAGCTCTTTTCTAAATATCAAATATGAGATATATTAACCAACCCGGTGTCTTGCAAAACAAAACATTGTAAATAGGCAAAGAAGTATAAACATGTCAAGGTAGGTTCTCCTGGTTGAAGAAATCTGCAGGGGTGAGTTTGTGAAACTCCAGTATATAAAAGAACGTGCATCTTTGTGAATACAGTCCTCAGCATACAAGTATGTGAAAATCTATTTGAGGACTTCCATGCATGAAGAGCTCATTTAAAGTCCAGCCATAACATTTCAATCAGGTTTTAGCCAGGATTTTTATTAGATTCTTATAAAACATAAAATTTCCTTCCTTGGTAAATTTCTTTGTAAGTTTAAGATCATTGTCATATTCAGTGGTTGTTTTTGGTTCTATTTTAGCTCCCAGATGGATAGTTTGGCCTTCTACAGTCTTTTGAGACACTGTTGACTTGAAACAAGCTAATCCTCCAAGGAAGCCTGCAAAAAACATTGAGCTAGAGCAGAAAGGACCACAAATCTTTGAGACTGTTACTGGAAACCCGTATTAAAAATTGCTGCTGTGCAAGGGGAAGCTACCATCTGTGTATCAAAAGGTTCACACAGACATTTACATGTGTATATTGACTGTTAAATATAATGTTGATAAATAAATGTTGAAACAATGTCATTTATTCAATTAGGGCTTCTATTGTTCTTTATCTAGCATTATTGGGTTATGTTAGATTAAGATCTAGTAGCATTCTAGGTCAAAAATACACAAGTCCTAAGAAGTTTCTGTTTTTTTCACTGCTGCAGAAAATACAGTCTTTTTTGTAATAGTTAGATTTATTCAATTGCATACATTACGCTTACCCACTCATGCCTGCCCTCCTCCCCTCAACTGCACAAAGCAAAAGCTGGTGGTCTGGCGATATAACAGTAGACATGCTGTTTTACGTTAATTCAAATCTGAAACCAAATTTTCTTTTTCTGGGTCATATACTTTACACCATGGTTGCTTTGCGGTTGTAAACTGCAGTGGATCTGGTTAATGCAATATTTCATTATGTTCATATCTTTTGCTATGTTCAGGGAATAGCAGGAGTAACAAGATAGACGAGCAAGAACTATAAAGTAGAATAACATGCTAGGCCTTATTATAGCCTTTTGAAGGCTATAAATAAACCAGATGCTAAGTAGATAAAGGTGACACTCAGAGAAACTTGCTCCTGCTTCATAGTCTCAATTTGTAGGTATTATTTGCAGTTTAGGACACAATTGGAGTATGCCCTGGCTGCTGTCCATGGTAACTACTTTGTATTCACAACCACACATCTGGAAGAGCAACATGAATTTGCATCTAAGGGAATATTTCAGTGTACAATGACCCAGAGTATTATTCATTTTCTCTTTTAATATTTCAAATTTTGAAGCTAAAAGAAAGTAGGTGTAAAATTACCATCACTCCTAGTTTCCCATTTTTTATCAAACATAAAGCGGTCAGAATTTCTTTGATTTCCCCACTATTAAACTATAAGTGAAGGGCTTTCAAGAATACTGAAGGATAAGAGAGGTGGTAGATGAAATATCTCTTGGTTGAATGACTGAAAAGGATGACTATATTGTTTATGGATCATTCCGCTAGCCTTGAACATTGGGTTTATTTTCACAAATGACTACTTTTACATGAGAGCATGTGACTAGCAAATGATTTCCAACTAAAGTACAGCTCATATATCTAAGGGCTACTTCCATAGTGATACTTTGTCCTTTCAGTCCTGAACTGGACGTCAGATGGGTAGGATGGAAACATGTTGCCTGCAAGCACAGAACTGAGCATGAGTAGATGTTCCATGGAATAAGAACATGAAGTCATACCCTGATCACATTGGTGAATTCCATGTAAAACCATAGAATCTAAGAGTTGGAAGGGGACAACAAGAGCCATTTAGTGAAATCCCCTGTCATTCACGAATGCACTATTCAAGAACCCAAAGATCTCCAAAGAAGGAAAAATACCACCTTCTGAGACAATCTAATGAAATCAGGTGGAGCACTGAATCTATTCCAGTTCCACTGTATGTTGCTTTGGAGAACCATGCGGCCTGATGTCCATCAAATTCTTCCCTTGCTTTCCTCTTTTCCTTCACAGATAACAGTATACCTCATACAATAACAGGCAGTCCCTGCACTACATATACCTGACTTTTAAATGATTTATACTTAAGAATGGGGGCGAGAGAACAGGAAGTGAGAAAAATTACCTCCTGTAAGGGAAATTCAATCCTGAAAGGTTGATCATGGAAGAAAAGGGGGCTCCGAATGAAGCTTTTTCACCACTCCTTGTTTTCACAACAAAGTAATATTTTCAAAATCCAATTATCATATGGACAGAAAGTGAGGTGAAATCTCCTGAACAGAAGCACAGACAGCAAAACAAACACAACCCTTCTCTATGCTATCCAAAGATAGATAGATAGATAGATAGATAGATAGATAGAGTTACACTTAAACTGTACCTGTTCCAACTTAAGAACAAACTTATCTTGTTTGTAACATGGGGACTGCCTGTACTGTGTTCCTGGGCTTAGAAAGAATACACAACATAAAAGAGCTCTTCAATAAACCTTTTCTTTAGAACTTAACAATATGTACATGGGAAATGAAAAAAACAAGTCACATAAGTCTCCCATAAGCAAAAAAACCCCTCCCATTATGAACCATCCATAAATCATCTGAAGGCATCTCGAAATGCCTCCAGGGAAAACTTTTTCTTTCACATGGCTCCAATTTTTAATGATTTTTATTTTGATGTCCCAACTTATAGATCTATGTTTTTTTTAAAAACGTTGGTTGCAGGCTGTTGATGAGATAGACTTATCTGTTTTCCTCTTTTCCCATTTGTTCTGCTGTTCACTGTAAGGGATTCTGAATGCTGCTTCTCTTTATCCTTTTCCCCATGATAGGAAGCAGAATTGACCAGAGTAGAATTCTATTCCATTTTTGTTTATGGCACACATACCGCTGCAACCCAACTACTGAAATCTGGTGGCATGTGAAAACAGCCTTTAAAAAAAAAAGAGCTTCAATATCGTCACCTAATGACTTGTCAGTTGGTCATAACATTTAGAAAGGGAACTCTGGCAAATTCCTATCTTTGAAAAAGTGAGAATAAGCATGCACATGGGCAATTTGAGAATTAGGTTTGAGTTTTATGATTTTCTTTTAACAAGCACACAAAACAACCCTTCACTTTTTCTTCCTACAAAACATCAGGAACTTGAGGAGGTGTGCTTCATAATCAGGGTCAATCATGTGGATTTCCTCTGTGACAACATTACAGCATCCTCCTGCGTAGGAACCGTTGTATCTGGACTTTTGCCAACTCCACCCAGGGTCCCCTCCCTTGATTAATTAGCCATTCTTCAGAAAGGTATTTGCATTAGCTAAGTTGCACTGCTGATAAAAACTATAAAGCCACATGCCAGTTTTGGACTGTTGGCAGAGACGTGGGAGTATGAATCTTCTAATGGCGGTAAGAGAGAAAAATTTGGAACTCAGGCACATCCTTCCTAAGGTCAGCTACCTCATGTAATTCCAAATAGAAATTGTGTGTTTGTGTGGGTGGGCATGTTGAAGGAGGCATTGTCTTGTGACAGAATCATAACCAGGCCTCTTGTTCTGGCAGCTTATAAAATGCCACAGGAAGCTTGTAATGTGTATTGGCTTTAAGTTATATGGAAAGTGGATAAGAATAAAGGATTGGAATATGTCATTTTTTTTAAAAAAAAACTCCTGCCTTTTAGAGAGTGATGTAATTGATTTAATTTTGTGGGTAAAAAATAACACCAGTTTGCCAAGCATGGACAAATGGCAGCTCTTAGGCTAAATTTAGCTTACCCTAATCAAACCTTTTTCTGGGCAAGTTCTTCTAGCCCCGGTAGTCCACATAATTGTTCAATGATTAAATCCACCCCCACCCCCCATTCCCACACTTTCAATTGTCAGAAAAGGAGCAAAGTATCCAGTTGGATTATCCATCCATATATATTTGGGTATGTGTCCGTTTCATACACATTTTAAAAAAATCACACAAAAAAAAATCTGTGGCAATCTGCCTCCTGAAAGCATCATTCAGGAAACAGGTTTACACTCTGAGTACACACACATAAATTCTGACTCCTATGCTTTTCCAATGCTAAACTAAGATTGTCAGTTACATATTAGGATCATTTTTTGTAGGTGAGGCTCTGGCTGATAGTAGAAAGCGCTCTTCTTGATGGTGCTATTATAATGCATTGTTATTCAAAAGACAGTTGCCAAGCATTTGAGTTCAGCTCACTTTATGCAAAATCTTCTTTGATGTTGGTAAAGTTTAAAGTTCTACTAGCATATGTACATGGAGTCAGCAGCACCAACAAGCTTTCGAGGCACACCAACATAATCCTTCATTGGAGGCTTAGGTCAAAAGTGCAATTGTGACCAGATTCCACCAGCCACTACTGAGCAAAACAATTGCGTAAAGAGGAACTGGACTCCCTTTGCACAATATTGGAGAAAATAGTGTAACTCCTAAAGCACCAAGATGTTGCAATCTGAAGAGACAAGGCATGATTTTTTCCTGTCCAAAGACCATTACCTGTAAAACAGAATGGTTCTAAGGACACCCAATGCCTTTCACATTAATTCTGCCTTAGATCTAAGTTCCTTCTGTCCAGTTATGTATTTCCTCATGGACCTCCTTCTACAGTCTATTGATAGTTGCATGGAACAATAGTGGTTTCATCTCTCATAAGTATCTGTGAGCCCACCTGTTGTTTCTGATGTACTGCTGCTCTGAGGCATTATGTTTTATTAACATGGCAGACAGCTCACCAATACACTCAAGTTCTGTGCAGGACCTAGGGCTGGAATCAGCTGTAGGCCCATCAGAAGAATGAAAGGCCTCAGTGGTTGCCTAAAGATACTAGCTGCATCCTATGTCACTTCAAGAGTTTACTGTATCATTACTTCTGTATATTTTTAATCTGTACAACCAGACATAGTCATGCTAATTGGGGAATTCTAGGAACTGTAGCTAGCCAGTGTACCCAGAATCCCCCAATTAGCACTGCTCTATTTCTGGATGTACAGAATAAAGTCACTGATGTTCATAAACCATAATAAAGATTGATTAATGGATTGATGGGTAAAAAAGTGACATCTCCAAGTGCTGAACAGACGACTGTTGTTTTTATAGTTCATTCGGAGATAACTCTTGGTTGCTGAAACTAAGTGTTTTATTTTCAGGGGCAATGGCTCACAGATAATAGCATTCCCTTAGGAGAACAATTGTTTTAGAAAGGAAGATATTCAGAACAGTCCTGTCCCAATAGTGGGAGTGCCATTGGTTGTCCCTGCCAGTTTCTCTATTCCTGAAGTGTAGGGCAGTTCCATCATTGGGATGGTCATCTTGTCCAAATGTTCTACATCTATCAGCAGCTTGGACAGGATGCTGGGAGGAAAGGAAACACCCTTCCAAACCCCTTCAGTGATTCATAGGGCAGGCTGTTTAACCTTCAGCTGTGCTGACTAAGGTTTTTCTATACAAAACCCATCTTCAGTTTGCTGCAAATCACTCTCCTAATTGGTCAAAGGCAATTTTACTCATTCACAGAAATACAGGTTTGTTAATACTTTGTCCAAAGGAGTACAGTTACTGGGGGAGGAGAGGGAAGGGATGGATGAGGGCATGGCCCTCATGCAAATAAGAATGCTGTTCCTACCCATGAAATTTTCTATCAGTCCCTACATTTCTGGCACCAAAGTAACTAAAAATGTCAAAGCATTTAGAATGTCGTTTTGGTTTCCAAAGAAAAGAGACAGGTGAAGTTACCATAAGAATGTGAACACAGCAAATAGAAAAATTCTGTTGGTCTTCACATTTATGCAGTGCTAGAAATGTAGAGACCAATGGGGAAAAATAACATGGGATGGGTTGCAATTATTCTTATTTCAAAGAAACATGTCTTCATTTTGCCCCTTTACCTCATCCCTTCTAAGCCCACCCTGTTTGCTAGACTCCAACAACTCAGGATTCAAGAACTGCTAGAAGAACAGCTGGAAGGACAGACAGTCAAATAGGAGTTTGGGAATATTATGGTTTGGACTATAACTCCTATAATCCTCTAGCTTCCATGCCCACTAGCTCTTTATCTGGTTGTATGGACTGAGACAGGCTTCCCTAATGGATTGTAGACAAGTCTGAACCTCCCCTTGACTCTGATTGGCCTTTTAATAAGTATATTTGCTTGGCTAATATACCAATGAGGCTATGTATTTCCAGTTAATGGAAATAGCCCTGGTCCAAAATGGTGGAGTTACGAATGGCACCTCATGCCCACACAAGTCATATTACATAGTGTTGAAAACCAGCCATATTGTTCTGATACATAGGACAAAAAATTCTACAGGTATCTCTAAGGCACTAAAATTCAACAATAATGCGCAAACATGTATGCAAACTCCCCTTTCATGGCAACCAAAAACTCATGCCTGGAGGCCCTATTGTTCTACCTAACAATAGGGTGGTTCCAAATGAGACCTGAATAAATCTATGTTAGTTTACACCACCTTATGCACCTTTCCCATCTGACAAAGGAAGCTTACTTAAGATTGATGTGAGTTAATACTTGGATGGAAGACTACCAGAGAAGAATCGCTAAGTAAAACCTTAAGGGAATCTTACTTGAAGCCTTCAAGGGCGGTTGACAGTCAGAGTTGTCAGTATTGGGCTAAACATTAGATGGGAGAATGTTAGAAACCCCCTCCCTCCCTCCCTCCCCCCCCTCTCTCTATATATATATATGAATGAAGGCAGATCAACTGACTGTAAATCAAGTCCCATATCCCAGAGAGGATCAAAGAAAAGGCTTCACTTCAATCCACACAGGGTATACAGCTATGGAAAGCCCAGAGGTTGGTCAGGAGTGCATTGTCACCTTCTCTCTCATACTTTCCAGCAATGTGAAAATAGAGGCACATGCTTCTGATACTGGAGGTGATATATAACCATCATGATAAGCTGCCCATGTTAGCCTTCTATGAATTTGACTATTTCTCTTCAAAGCAGTTGAGGTTATGAGCAATGATTTCTACACTGAAATTCTGTATATGTACTGTGTACAAGTATTACAGTCAGCTCTTCACATTTATGAGCTTAAGTTTTCTTGATTTGACAATTTACAGATTTCAACTACATGTTTTCTCTAAGATTAATATATTCTCTCTTAATATGTTCTTGCAGATTTGAATACTATTGGTCATAGAGTTGCTCTGGAGAATCTAAACATTCCCAGAGGAATTTTTTAGGTGTGGGTTTTCTATTGATGTCTTTTCCACTTTTGCAAGGGTTCTGTGCCCCTTACCCCAGCAAAGGTGGAGGGCTTACTATAGTTATTTTTGTCTATCTTTATTCTCACCTGTGCTTCAGTTTGGTAGATTTTTTTAAAAAAAATGAAAACCCTGTGTGACCTCTCCCAGTAGGAAATGAGCTTCTACATTGTTTCAGAGCTCACTTCCAATACTTTAAAGAAAAAAGGTTAGAAAGCTGTGAAAGCTCTGAGCCAAAACCACCTCATCCAATATGTGCCTGCCTAGAATCTAAGATACTCATGGGAGGGCTTGTTGTATTTCACAAAAACCCATGAAGCAGGGTGACATGGGAACATGTGACAGGTCCTTCTCTGTAGCAGCAACTTGAATTGTAGAGCTGCCTCCCAAAAGAGACAAGGTTGCTTTTGTCCCTTCAAAAATGCTGACAGCCAGTGAAGACTGCTATTTTTCTTGCTTTTTGTTTCTTAAAACTAAGAGTGCCTGCATTGGCTGTTTTAAAATGGTTTTTAATACTCTTTAAACAGGAGTTTTAATTGGTCTTAGACATATACAGTCACCTTCTGTACACATGGGTTCTTCATTCATTAAATCAAGCAGCTGTGGTTTTACAAATATTCTTAGATGATAATGATGCTGAACCCTGTTATTATTTTTGTTTGCTCTTTTTCATCTTTTCAAATCAATATAGTACCATCTTAGATGTACAGTAATTGTAATTGTATTCCAAGTGTGATCACACCATATATATATATAGAGGCATTGTGACTGTAGAACTTTTATTTCTCATTATTTCCCCAATAATTTCTAAAGCTAAATCTACACTGTCATATAACCCAGTTTCAGAATACAGATGTTCTGCTTTGAACTGAAATACAGTATATGGCAGTGTAGTCTCATATAATTTAGATCAATTCTGAAATGGGATTATATGGCAGTGTAGATCCATCTTACGTTTTAGCTTTTCTAAGCATCTATCCCTTTCAGTCAACATTTTTATCAAGCTGTTTACCTTATCATCAAGATTCCTTTCCTAGTACATCATTGCCTGGTTCAGCACCATGGATGGTTCAGTTAAAAGTCCAGAATAAAACCCAAACAGCTGAACTATGTCACAGAACTGGAATCCCTGGCTGCCTTGTTTGGTGATAGTGCATACTGCACTTAACACCATTCCAAGGCTGCCCTAAACATTAGATACTGAAAATCTCATCTTGCTTTGTTGAGATCCAGGAGGCAATAACAAAGACTCCCAAATCTTATGCTATCTCCCTTTTTATATTAATGGAGGAATTGATTTTTCTACCAGTACATCCCATCCCCCTCTGAATGAAATGAATCAGCAAATGAAAACCATATCAAATCAAGCAAGCCCCTCCCCATATATTTAAGGCAGTAAATCATACACCTTCCTCTTGTTTCATTTGAAAACAGGGGGTGATGGGTTTTATTAGGCCTTCTTTTGTCATCACAGCCTGTGATTTGCAGCCTGCAAGCCAGACTTTTTTTCTCCCTCCACTGACTGGAGATCACATTACATGAGACAGCAAGGTCTGCAGGTCACAACCCTGACTACTGCTGCCCATTTCCCATTTCCTGTGTTCTCCATACATGGGAATATTTCCTCTCCACCACCCTGGTGTTTTACTCCTACTGAAAGTTGTTGGGGGGTCAGAGGGTGATGGGGGATTTTGCAGAATCAAAGGCAGCTTCAGCAAAGATGCATAATGCTTACACGTGTGCACCCAAGTGTGTGTGAAGTGATGTGCCAGAAAGATTACAGGGAAGGGAGGGGGTGAAGTTAGTGCTTCTATCTGGAAATTGCATTTTGGAGCATGGCACCATTTGTGACTGTCATTCAAATGGATCCTGACTTCATAACAATACTTGGTTGTGAACACATCCAGTTCACTGAGAGCTGCCTGAATGTGGAAGTTTTGTCAGCTGCGTTTTTGGAAATAGCTTCCCAGTAAATACAAAACAAAGGCCAACCAATTGAAACAGAGAAATTGGATGACAGTATCATGATTATGAACAGCATTTAAACATATTACAAATGTGACAAAAATTGCCTCTTTTTCTCAGTGGTTCTGAGAAATACGGTGGCATTGTAGTTCATGTTGGAGTCCCAGATTGAAATCCCCACTGAGGATGCATCTATACTATAGGATAAGTGCACTTTGACCACACTTTAACTGCCTTGACTCACAGATTTTGTCCAGTAGGGTAGTGGATTCCATGCTTAGAATCATAGAATGGAAAAGACCTCGTGGACCATCCAATCTAACCCCCTACCAAGAAGCAATAGGTATATGCTATTTTGGGGGATGCAATTGTAAAATGTTATACATAATGCAAGGAGGAGTATATACACAAACATTGGATGCATCAAAATAAACTAGCGGTGTCCAACCTTTGGTCCTCCAGATATTTTGAACTTCAGCACCCAGAATTCCTGACCATTGGACATGCAGCCAGGATTTCTAGAAGTTGAATTCTCAAACACCTGGAGGACCAAAGGTTGGTCACCACTACTCTAAACCAAATTCAAAGATTTCACTACAAAGAAGAAGAAAATGACGTAGACTAAAATATATTAAAGAATGGCAGTCTGTGAGTTGAAAAACTGCACTGAAGGAGACAAACAAACTTTATTTGTAAAGACTGTTCCATAGATGTGGGGGCCACCACTGAATAGGCAATTGGTTTTATGACCTTGTTGATTTGGCAATTGGTCTTTTTCTGTTTCAAATATGATGAATAGGGCGGCTTCTTTTGCACTGTCTTTACTACTTTTGCCCTGCCTGGCACCCTCTACATCTAGAACTGCACATATTTTATTCCACAGCAGTAGAGAAGAAGATCACATGAAGAAACAGGAAAGGAGAAATCGTGTTCTCTTCCTTCAAAATATTCCACCTTTTTCTTGCTAGAAATGATAGTGTGGTTTTTTTAAAAAAAATATCAAGTGCTATTAGAGTTCTGTTGGGCACTCTTATCCTGAAATAATTGTTGTTGTTTATTCATTCAGTTGCTTCCAACTCTTCGTGACTTCATGGACCATCCCATGCCAGAGCTCCCTGTTGCCACCCCCAGCTCCTTCAAGTCACTTCAAGGATATCATCCATCCATCCATCCATCCATCTTGCCCTTGGTCAGCCCCTCTTCCTTTTGTCTTCCATTTTCCCCAGCAATATTATCTTCTCCAAGCTTTCCTGTCTTTTCATGATGTGGCCAAAGTACTTCATCTTTGCCTCTTATATTCTTCCCTCCAATGAGCAGTTGGGCTTCATTTCCTGAAGTATGGACTGGTTTGATCCATATGAAGTAATTAGACTTTATATTTTCTGGGCTTATCCTGGAGCAGAAATGCTCCCGACTGGCCTATTTCTACAGTACTTTTCATGACTGCACAATGAGTGTGTATGTGCTGGAAATCCTGCATTCTTTTGTTAAAACAAAAGCCAAATAAAAGTCAACCAAAAGACCCAACAGGAAGCTATTTCTGCCTTTAATCATCTCTGTGAGGAGGGGGCTGAGTAAGCATCTATAAATCATTACATCTTCAATTTTCTCCCGTCCTTGAGGCTTCCCCTTGTATTTCCCCTGGGACTGATTTTCAAATCCTCAAATCACTCTAGAGGAAAGAACAGCATTGTAGAGCAGCTCAACACACAAAGCCAGGTCAGTTATCCGAAACTGAGGAAAATTCAGCTGTTACATTTTTGTCCATGGCACTTTCTGCCTTCTTCTAGAGGACCCATTCAATGAATACCTAAAAACCACACAGTTCAAGAAAGCATTAGCTTTGCTGAACCTATTGTTTTCAGTGGAGTTATGCATGCCCATTTTGGTGTTTAATCATGGTGGTAAATCCCTGAGCGCCAATTCCCTTCTCTTCAAATAGAAAGTAAATATAAGATTCTGTTCAAAGACATCAGAGAGGTTGGAAACATAAATCCATTACAGGAAAGACGAGGGACCAGAAAAATGTTTTCAATACATGGGGCTAGACTGGGGATTCACAGTCGTCTAATATTAAAAGACAAATCAGGTCTTTCATCCTTTGAATAAAAATGCAGTTCTTAAATATTAAAGATCAGAATTAAAGAAAGATCGTCTCAGAGTTTTGCCACACACAATTACAACTGATCACAGAGAAGTCTGTGTGATGCATTAAATTTGTATTTGCAAATTCAATAGTATTTATGCAAATTAGCACCAATTCTTATAATTTGAATACAAATAAAATTTATCACATCATGGTGGAGTGTGCAAAAAAGAACTTCTTTACACTATGCATGGCTCCATCCTCCAGAAACTTGAGATAGTCAGGGAACTCTGGTGTCTCATGAAACTCCAAATATCTACACATTTCAACATTCCTTTACCAGGCACATGCTTATTGGAGGCATAACTCAATAGCAGATCTTCCCTGGATGGCTCATGCTGACCTTTAACCCTGTAGAAATTAAATTGTAATCTTGCCTACTAGTCATTGATAAAATAATCTTGTATGTCCAAATTTGCAGCCTTCACTATATATTGTGTAAGTGAATTGTAGGTGAGCCAGTGTCTTCTTATAGTTTGAGGATTAAAATAGCGTTCCAGAAGAGCAGGGTCTGAAAAGCTTCTGATTCATGAAAGCCCACTGAGTGGCCGGGAGCAGGTCCCACCACACTCAGCCTCAAAAGAAGGCAATGACAAACTTCCTCTGAATAAATCTTCCCAGAGAATGGGACCCATGATAGGATTGCCATAGGTCAGAGTTGACTTGAAGAAGGCAAACAACAACAACAACAACAACAACAACAACAACAACAATGGAATTTCACAGTTTAATTGTGTGAAGAAATATTTGTGATAATATTCCCTTATGCACCAAGAGAGAACAATTAAGATCCTCTGCATCATGCTTCGTAACAGAATTGATAGACTTACTAAGTAGTTCTCAACCTGTGGGTCCCCAGGTGTTTCAGCCATCAACTCCCTGAAATCCTAATAGTTGGTAAACTGGCTGGGATTTCTGGGAGTTGCAGGCCGAAACACCTGGGGACCCACAGGTTGAGAGCCACTGTAAACTAAGTGAACAATGTCTGATAAACAACTGTGAACAATTCCCCCAAATTTCAGTCCCACCCACCGAAAAACAAGCTGGGAGAAAAGGGCCCCAATAGAGGTAGTAAGTCCTACTCAGTATAATATGATTAGATTTTTTAAATATCCTCATGCTACTTTTTCATAAACCACTCCAATTGCTCCCATTGCCTTCCTTTTTAAAAAAATTGGTTATATACATTAATTATAATATTGTCACAGTCCCTTTACAATAAGTTTTCTCCATATATTCTCATAACATTCTGATGATTTCTATTTTCCTATCCTTTACATTTCTATACTTATCTACTACTTATACATATCCAATTTTTCTCTTCCCTCTTCGTGCCTTCCCCCACCCTCCAGTAACACCTGTACCTTTGCTCTTTGTATTATTTCATTTGTTCAGTCAAGAAGACTGTTGGATTCAATTCCTTGTATTTTTCTTTCTCTTTTACTCTGGCTATAAGCCCTTTCCATTTCAACTCCCAGTTCTCCTTAGGATGTCAATTTGTATATTTAATTCTCCTTCCAGTGATTGCTCCCATTGTCAATAGGTTGACCACTTTCAAAGGATATCAAAATGCCTTCCATTGTTGGTATGATTCAGTTCTTGATGGGTCAGGAGATTCAAGAAAAATATATAACACCAAGACATAGCCCTGATCTTGAAAGGTTGGTGATTCAAATTCAGGGAGTGGGGTGAGCTCCCATTTGTCAGCTCCAGCTTCCCATAAGGGGACATGAGAGAAGGCTTCCACAGGATGGTGAAATATCTGGGCATTCCCTGAGCAACACAGCCAATTCTCTCACACCAGAAACAACTTGCAGTTTCGCAAATCGCTCGTGACACACACAAAAAAACCTTGATTCTTTGTACATGGGATATGTAAATACGTACTTCACAAGTCACCAACTGCATGAGGTCCAGATTAGGATTGGATCCAAATATCTCTTTGAAAGCATAATAGAATATGATTTTAAATAGAGTTGTGTCTTCTGACATTTTAAGCTGTTATCATTCACACCATTTAGGCAAATATTCATTCAGGATTTCACATTGTTAGAAGAAAGTGAGATATTTAGATTACAGCATGGAATTTGTTTTATTTTTTAATGGAATGAAGTAGCATGCATTAGTGCATTAACCATTTCATTTTCCTCTCACATCATATGACTGTAAACATAATTTTGAAAATGAAAAAAGTATAGTTAAGCTACAAAAGGAGTGATATTATACATTGTTAAATCATCATAACATAATTTATTGATATCTTTGTTACTAAAAGAAGCAAAAAATGAAAAATAAACATGGCTTGTAATTTTAATACAACCCAATGGGTAAGTTTTGAACAAGAAATGTATTTGTCTAACGCTTACGTTGTTCACCAGAATTAGATTCATAGAAGCTTTGCAATTGCAAATGCTATTTTAAATGTTAGATTTTTTCCTTAACAGTGCATATACTTTCTCGAGGAAAGGAAACACACACACACACACACACACACACACATTGTTTTAACAACCCTGATGTTCAACAGTGTATTAAAGGATTGTGTGTTAACTCATGCATATTCTTCTGCAGTTATCTAAGCTGTTAATATTCACACCACTTAGGCAAACATTCATTCAGGCATTTCAAGTTGTTAGGAGAAAGCCAGAAAGTCAGGGACAGTTTTCTCCATCAGTGCTGCAATAATCCACCATGCAAGGCAGGGTTAAGTTTTCCCTTTCATCACATGCCAGTCACTCCAAGTGTTGCTAATGTCTGAAATCAAATCTGAGTGTCTCCTCCAAGTTAACACGATGCCCGGGCCTCCCCTGTCGGCGTTGACGGCCCATCCTCCCATGAAGCTGTCATCACATTAAATATGTATTATTTAACTTAGCTTGTGGCAGAATGGGAGACGAAAGTGTGTTATGTATTCACAAGTGTATTTTCAGGTGTACTTGACATCCAAAACCTTGTGCAGTTGCATTCTATGACACTGTCTGAAAGGAAGGATGATAACCACTAGCAACGACTGTGTTGCTTTTGTTTTTCTTCTACAAATGTTCTTCAGCTCACATTAGGCACCTGTGGAGTTAAATCACGGAGAGCACATCAACAGCTAAAACATGACTAATGAAGCTGCTAAGGTATGTGCATAGATGTTTGGGACAAATATGTTGGCACAGCCATATAACAGAAATTATACATGATTGACATCAAGAATGAAATGCTGCCAAAACCCAATACCCTGAAATGGAAACTCAAGGTATATCTACAGCAGGCATGGGCAAACTTCAGCCCTCCAGGTATTTTGGACTCCAACTCCCACAATTCCTAACAGTCAGTGAGAGTTGGTATCCAAAACACCTGGAGGTGTAGCTCGACACTATGTTAACTGCCATGGCTCAATTGAAATCGCAATTTTATACTTTCTTTATTCCTAGTGCTGAAGCCTCACAAAAGTACAACTCCCATGCTTCCATAGCATTGATCTATGGCAGTTAAGATTGTGCCAAACCACATTAATTTCACAGTGTGGATGCTTCTAAATAAATATATTTGCAGCCCTATACCGGTTTACTAGGGTATGAACACCGCAAAAGACAAAGGGAGGTACCTTAGCATAAAAAGTGCTGTTAAAAGCCAAATAGATTCTTCATTAAATATTTAGTAAAATTGCTAAATGTCTATTACACAAGGGTAAAGTGAAACAGATACAAAATTTGGCAGTTCAATTAGATGTCCAGTCCAGAAATAAATAATATACAACTGCAATAAACCATGACTTATTGGGCCAAAATCAAACATTGTGCATGTATATGTTTCCTTCTTTCCTTCCACCCTTTTCTTGAAGGGTTTAATGTGATATTTGGATACATATCATTGCCCCTCTTTAGTTTAACTTTGATTCATAAACCAGGCTTGCAGATTATCATTCAATTCTAGTTGGCAAACTATACTTGTCATGAAAGTGTATATAATAAATGAGAGCAAGAAGGAGGAAAAGGTAGAAGAGAATGTGAATAGAGGTGAACCTTTATTCCTAGCTCAATAAAACAGTTGTTTTGTTGTATCCTTCAGGCACTCTACCCCAGAGCATCTAAAAGTTGAATTTCCAGATGGCACAGTACCATCAGAGAGCAATCTGGAAATTCAACTCTTTTCTCACTTTCCAAATTAACATAATGAGGAACAAGATGACTTATCCCACAAGATAGGACAAACACCTGGGCACAGAAATATCAAATAGCAAGAGTTGAACAGAGGGACAGAATTTCACTCTCTGCTGCTCATTAGACTAATTTCCTTAGCTGGGTAAAAGTTTTCCTGTCCTGTGAAATGATCCATGGGTGATTCCTTCACTTTTCCCTTGGTTGTTACAGTTTACACTTCCTCTTTAGTGATTCTCTGGAAAAGTGTTCTCTGAACTTGTGTCGCAGGAACAAGAGCATTCATTTGACAAATGAGGTCAGGTCAATAGATTAAACAAATGGTAAAAATTAGCAGCAGTAATACAAATTCCTTCACTCACTTCTCTGTAGTTAGTGGATAGCAATTTCCTTCCAACAATTGTCTTAAATTCAGTCACAGAAGGGATAGTCTAAGGAATATAAAATATTTTGTATTGGAGGGGGAAAACCTTCATGAAAATTACATGCATTTACAATACAAAGGATCAGGGGTGGGCAGTAATGTTGGGAAGCATTTTTTACTCCTTGTCTTTCTGCTGGGATGACTCTTGGCCAAACCAAATGCCATGCTTCATCTCTTCCTGTTTCAGTTTCAACTAAAATCCAGGCTTTGGTAGGGTGGGGGTGGGGAGTTGTAATCACAGTTTGGGGAATTATCAGTGCAGTCATGCAAACTGAATGTAACCAAACTACTGCCTTTTTTCAATATTTTGTCCAAATTTGGTGTGTGTGTGTGTGCGTCCAAATTTGGTGTGTTTGTGATTTTTACAATTTTTATGTTTTTAGGGTCCCAGCAGAGGGTTGGAAAACTAAAAAATAGAGACCAGGGGTGGCATGTGGCTTATCAATCACACTTTACTCATTTTGAACCCAGGAATAATAAAATCATAATAGTGTTGTCCTGTGTGTGGAGATCATCATATATGCATTAAAATCATGGAACTTTGAGGTGCACATTAGAAGCCATAATTGTGAGAAGGGCAATGCAGTGCGTTTTGAAGGGAGAACAGGAAGAAAACAGAGGAGTGGAAAAACCCACACCTTTTCAAATGTGGGAGAGGACCAGAAGGGTTGAAATAAGCCCCCTGGAAATTCTAAATTCCCTATGTATTTTATTTCAGGTTCTAAAATCCAGAAGACAAATTTATCATTTTGCAATATTGTCACTGGGATGCCAAACACATCTTATACACTTGACAGACCAAAGTGCAAATGTATGTACTGGATCGTACCACTTCAGTTTAGGGGTGAAGTGTGGAGGTGAGAGTGTAGGGATGGGAAGAATATTTGGATAGTTGGTTATTATTATAACTACAGTTCAAGTTGATTATAATGTGAAGAAATGTTTAACAGGGTTATTGTAATTTCTATTAGTTGTTAAAACCTAACGCCAGGACTTCTGAGGCATGAAATTGGATGGCCTTTAAAAGATACCTTCTCTACTTTGATTTGCTGACACATCTTTTTAGAAAAAAAGTGAGAGAAATTATGTGTGAAATTATCCAGAGATGTGTATGTGTGTTCTTGAGATCCTTATGGCTGTGGAAGATTCAGGGGGTTGTTGTCTCCTCCCACTCGAAATAAAACTGTTTTCTAAGCCCAAATTCCAGTCCTGTGCTAAAGTCCCAACTGGTCTGCTCATTGCAATTGCTAATCATTTCCCAACATATAAGCATCCTTTAAGAAGTCAGGTTACCAAAGTCATCTGCTGGGATAATTCACATGGCAAATTCATTAGGATGTACAAATTCATTAGAATCGCACAGAGTAGTTACAGCCTAAGAAGACTTGATGAAATGAAAGTTTCAACACCTCTAGTAAGCCTCCCTCTCAAACTCCCCCCCCCACCCCAAATGTGGTTCTATTGACAATAAATATCATGGGAGCAATTCCAAAGACACAAAACATCTGAACTAAATAGCCATAGAGAGGAACACAGTATTGTGACTTTTAAAAAGTGACCTTACATTTTTTTTCATGTCAGGAGCAACTTGAGTAACTGCAAGTCCCTTCTGATGTGAGAGAATTGGCCATCTGCAAAGACGTTGCCCAAGGGACGCCTGGATGTTTGATGTTTTACCATCCTGTGAGAGGCTTCTCTCATGTCCCTGCATGGGAAGCTAGACCTGAGACAGGAGCTCACCCTGCTCCCTGGATTTGAACCGCCGACCTGTCGGTCAGCAGTCCTGCTGGCACAAGGGTTTAACCCACTGCGCAACTGGGGGCTCTGATATCACATTGAACATGCCACATTATCCAGAGACATCTCACTGATTCTTTAATAGAATTCGAAACATGGATAATCCCAAACACCAGTGAGTAACACATGGTAGATTGTGAAAGCAAGATAAACAGCATTATTATAATTGACTTTTTTAAAAAAAGTCATAACTGATTACAAAAATAACTTAAACATGTAAGAAAACTAATGCAATTTTTATGAATTAAGAATGAATTCACATTAAATACATGCCATTTGCTGTGTTAATACTGTGGTAGTCTGCCATCATGTAAGTCACCAATTCCTGGCTTCTTTCCAGTATTCTGAAGTCTTGTTATGATTTACTAGGCGCAAGAATGTCAGGCAAATCTGTTATCTCTCCAGTGACTGTTTATCTCAAGCCAAGTCTTCAAACCTTAACTTTTTTTATGCCATGAAACTTTATCTTGAATTCACAGTGACTGACCTATGTGACTCCTGAAAGAATACACTATAGTTACTTTCCAAATCACCCACAAATATATACATAAAAAAAGAATGGGGAATGGAGGGGGAAAGACTGTAGTAATGTACTTAAAAAAAAAAAAAAGCAGAACTATTAAATTCTTTGTCACAAGATAAGATCCCCCAAATAGGATTGTTTTCCAATTATAAAAAATGTGAACTATGCTTTATGTCTATAACTGCAAGTCCTGTGATGTGACTACACCAGTGACCCTGCGGACATCACTAAATGATGAATCCTGGCATGTATATTATAATAGATCTAACAGAATTGAACATGCACAGAGTTATGAATATGAACAAGATAGAGCCATAGTAAGCTAGAGAAATCTGTAAGTTGCTGTCCCCAAAAATCTTTTGTCTAAGTTATGACCTAAATAATAGGGATTTTTTTTTTGTCGTGTCAGGAGAGACTTGAGAATCTGCACGTCACTTCTGGTGTGAGAGAATTGGCCGTCTGCAAGGACGTTGCCCAGGGGATGCCCGGATGATTTGATGTTTTATCATTCTTGTGGGAGGCTTCTCTCATGTCCCCGCATGAGGAGCTGGAGCTGATAGAGGGAGCTCATCTGCCTCTCCCCGGATTCGAACCTGCGACCTGTCAGTCTTCAGTCCTGCCTGTACAGGGGTTTAACTCACTGCGCCACTGGGGGCAGGTTGAGACCTGGTTAGTTGAATATCAGAAAATTTTGCCAGTGTTTCCACCTTCCCCATTATGGTCACAAAGAGTATAGTATAAGGACCTTTTCACACATACTTTTCCCCCACTGCCCAATGGTATTTTCAGTCTTCATTTACAGGGCCTGGTGGCTCCCATCACACCTGGATAACTACTTCTTGGTTGACTCCATGGCTGAAGTGCTGCCACTGCTGAAAAAAGGGTGATAGTGGACAATAACAGGCTCCCTGTTTTACCATAAGTAAAGATGGGTTGAACTGCCAAAAACAGGCTTTCCGTCAGGTGATGAGGAAGGGGGGAAGCCACAACAGAATGGGGTGTAGGGCAACAGGTCCCCACGGCCCCTATGCAATTGCTGTCGAGATAGGGTGATCTGGAACATCTTTAGTGGCATGTCTGACAGGGTCCTAACTGTCTTCATTTGGCATAGACAAATTTCATTCTTTGTCACTCCTCTTTTTCAACAGCCTTAACATGTCCCAATATCTCTCTCTTCCTGTCATCCCCCACCACTTGGCCTCAGCGCACTTTACTTGGTGATGACTGGGTTCCAAGTGCAAAAGAGAAAAAGAGAGGAGACAGAATTTTGCCTTTACTCAGGCAAAGGCAAACTGCTACAGCCACTCCTGCTTGGTGTAGTTTTCATTATTGATTTATTTCTTCTTGACCACACTTAGCTATTGCTTGGACACAGGTATCTTGAGACCCATTCACACAGTGTGAGTATTATTCCACTTTAGTTGCCATAGTTCCATCCTATGGAGACCTGGGGTTTGCAGGTTGGTGAAGCACTGGAGTGTTGAGAAATCTCAATGCCCTTCCCTTCTCTGCAAAGCCCAAGAGTATAGGAGTTGGAACCATGACAGCTGGTTATAACAGCATTATAATTTTGTACTGTGAGTGATCACCTAATTTTCATCTGTGAAATGTATGAAAGAGTTTGTACTCATACTAAACCGAGTTTCGTTTTATATGAAAAAAATAATATTTAAAGGACCGGTTTGTTTTCTAACATTAAAAAAAATGACCTTGCAAATGCAGCCCGCAAGGATGATAAAACATCAAAAATCATCCGGGCGTCCCCTGGGCAACGTCCTTGCAGATGGCCAATTCTCTCATACCAGAAGTGGTTGCTCCTGACACAACAACAACAACAACAACAACAACAACAACAACAACAAAAAGCCCAAATTCCTTGTGTTGTCACAATGGCCAATCTACTTCCTTTCACAGACACTTCCCAACTAAACCTATTTGACTGATTGCATCTCCTTGAACAAACCTGCCCGGACCCTGAAATTTTCAGGAGAGGCTCTTCCCTCAGTCCTACCTCCATCTCATGCTTAATCGGTGGGAACAAGAGAGCAGGCCTTCTTCGTGGATGCCCTTGAACTCTGGAACTCCTTGCCCAGGGAAGCCAGAATGGTCCCCTTCCCGCTGTCCATCTGGTGGTTTTTAGGATCATGACAGGGTGGTTCTTTATGTTTTTATGGATTTAATCTGCATTGTTTTGAATATTAATGATGTTTAATACTGTTTTTAAATTTGTATATTTATATATTTAAAATTGCATTGTTATGCTTTAATGTTAGCCACTTGGAGTCTCCTTATGCAGTGAAAATGTGGAATAATAATAATAATAATAACAATAATAATTTGCGAGGGGGAGCTCCATATTATTTTATAAAGCTGTGAAGAGTTACTTGCTTCTTTAAATGTTCAAATTCTGGAAAGAAAATCCCATGAATTCAATTGAGCCTCTTGACTTTGCTGCAAATTTGGGGTTTGGAGAGAACAATATATGTAGTGAAATTTGGATTCAACAGTGACAGTGTGGTGATGAATCTGCTCAAGATTTCAACTTGATCACTCAAAGAGCTATCCATGGTGCTGAAATTGTTTGGGTGGAAGTAGGATTCAGAGTCTTGGAGAGTGCGTTTAAAGTTCAGACTAAAACCCAGAATAGATTAATTGACCTGCTACTATAGGACACACCAGCTGCCACTGGATGAATGTTCCATTACCTAGGAACAACTCTAACCTCTCTTCCAGATAAGAAAGCAAAATAAATAAATAAATAAAATGAATAATGCTTATTCAGACTTGGATATTCAAGACACAAATTGCTCTGAGCTTGCTGTATCCTATGATGTACACCAGCCCCCAGCAGTTTAGAGGAAGAACAGGATGTTAAGTATAAATAAATCTTGAAAGCAGGTTTGAAAAGAATAACAAGATATTGTATAAAACAGTGCATATACTTGCTGTTACACACAGAGAGAAACATCTGTTTGCACAGCGTTTCATTACTGATTTTTCTGCTGCTCTTCCACCAATTCCTTAAACATTCAATTTAAAGTAGATGGGGGGCATGTGAACATGTGTGTCCAACTGTCCATGTGTCCCTGTGCATTTTTGAGCTTCTTATATCTATAATTGAAATAGATTCAAAATGCCATTCACCTGACAGAGGAGACAACAGGTAATGTGAGTTGTTGTTGTTGAAGTGTTAGCAGCTGATGGGCAACTTCAAAGATTCTGCTCTGTTTTCCTATGGTTCCTTATATTTAAAATGGACTAAACATCAGTGCAATGCAGTGGTCTGAACACTGAACTACAACCCTGGATACTTGGCCATGAAAACCCACTGCGTGGTCTTTGGCAAATCACATAGCCCCAGGAAACCCTGTGACACATGTGTCTTAGGGTCAGCATAAGCTTGATATGACTTGAAGGCACACAACAACATCGAAATGGGAGTGGTTTCTGTGAGTTGAATGAACACTATGCTATTGTTGGTAGTGATGTCTTACAGGACCATCTCACTGATGCTATGGCCATATAACACAGACCCTCAGCTTCAGAGGAATTCAATGGGAATCCTGCTTGAAACGGACTTTCCCAAGAAAACCCCATGATAGAATTGCCATAAGTCAGAAAGAATGGGACTTGTCCAATTTCACCAAATGGGTTTCTAAGGCTGGGTGGGAATTCAGACCTTGGTCTCCCAGACACCTAGTCCAGCTCTGAAACCTTATGCCATGTTGTCATTTTTGGAAAAACAATTAAAATTAGAAACAGAAAAACAAAGATAAAAACATAGCAAAATTTAGTTAAAATGTAGTTTAATTTACTATAGAATTAAAACACTTGAGGTTTTGGGGGTTTTTTGTGGGGAGAAAATGGGATAAACATAAAGTTAATAGAACAGTAAATAAGAACAACAACAGTTTCAGATGTGTACATTAATAAAGCAAGAATAAACTCACCCCCTCTGCCATTATTAAGAGTAATTACACTGAGTCTTCAAATGACTATTGAAATAAAAAAAAGATTTCTGCTGGTAAAAAGCCAGCAATGAGGGAGCCAACAAAACCCGCATGGAGGGAGGGCAACATAATAGCCTGCTGACTTGCCCCATAATCCTGCATTAAGAATATGCATCGACCAAACTCTAGGAACGCCAGACAATGGGCTTTGGAAGTTTGGGAGGAAAACAGAAGAGAGCCATAATTGTCTTTCTGTGTTTCCATTCCGTGTAGATCACAGGCTAGAGGAAACCAGGGTAGGGGGAGATTTGAATGTCAATTTTGTGTTCCAATTGTGGAATGTGTTTATTTAAGGTACACTGACAAAACGGTCAATCATGGCCTTCAGTATCTCAAAGACCCATCAGGAGTTTTAGAGCACACAGTGTTTGCCCTGGAATACTTTCAAGGCCTTTTCCTTTCTGAATCAAAATGGGGAACCTTCATGTAAGGGCTCTTAGTCACAATTGCATTGCATCAAAGAATGTTTGTCTTGGTCAGATGCCCGTTTGGGTTAAAACCAAGAAAAATGTTAAAATTGGCCAATACTGCTAATAAACAATACCCCACAGCTCTTTCAGCAAACCACATTTTGGACAAGAAGAATAAAGCATACTTATAGTTCACATTTCTGTATCTCATCCCGCCCTTAGTCAGCAGTTTAGAAAGGGAAAAATTGAACAGTCACTTTGAAAATGAATCTTATTTCCTTTTCTGTCTTCTACAAAGGCACACAATACAACAAAATCTCTATTATTGTTACTGATGTTTTAGTGCCCACTTATAGAATTCTTTAATAAGAATTTCCAGAGTAACTTCTGAAAACCAGGATACTGCCAAACATCAACAGAGTGTCATCAAGAAGGGAAAATTTATTCATAGCAAAAAAATAATAATAATTAAGCTTGGACAAGCTGCAGCAGTTTGTTTTTGACTGAGCCTACTGGAAAAGTCAGGATTCTGTTCCTTCCATTCCTCTCCAAACTGCCAAGTAAATTGAGTATAAACTATTGTGTGCTTTGAACTCAGTTTATAGCATCTGAAGGACACACACTGAGAAAATGAGGAAAGGAGTAAGTAACTGAAACTGCCCATGAATGTGAAATTGCATGTGGAGGCCTCCCCTCCCCCATAGATGCCTATACTTTGCAGGTAAAGGTTTAGTCATGTCTGACTTGGGGGGTGAGGGAACCAGCATTGTCCCTGGACACCTCTAAGATCATGTGGCCAGCATGGCTGCATGGCTGCATGGAGCACCACTACCTTCCTGCAGAAGTGATGTCTATTGGCCTGTCTAGGTACTTCTATGCAATTTGAGTACACTTCTGATCCACATATAGTAAAAGTTTCCTTCATGGCAGGGGGTTGGACTAGATGGTCCATGTGGTCTCTTCCAACTCTATTTTATATGATTCTAAAGAATAGGTGGGCCCCCGGTGGTGCAGTGGGTTAAACCACTGAGCTGCTGAACTTGCTGACCAAAAGGTTGGTGGTTCAAATCCAGGGAGCAGGGTGAGTTCCCACTGTTAGGCCCAGCTTTTGCCAACCTAGCAGTTCGAAAACATGGAAGTGGCAGAAAAATGACCAAGTATCCCACATGTTTTCTCAAAAGTTCCCCAAGCAGCTCTTCCATTAGTACCGATCTCAACATGACTTGAACAGCTAGTACAGTCGTGCAGATTATTGTCTTTGAAACAAGAATCTATGTAAGAACTTCTAGCAGACTAGAAGTTGTATAAATCCTTTTGTAGGACTATTAACCTTCCATTCTACTTTGCTTTTTCTGTTGGTACCCATATGAACAATCTTCAAAGTGATCTCTCCTTCCTCCACCTCCTTTCTTCCCTCTTGCACAATTATGTTTCGCTGCACAATTTGTCATGGTGTGACTGAAAAGCAGGCTACAGGGGCACAGGAGTTGCCACGTGTGACCCTACGGTGTGACAACCTGACTGGCAGGGAAGGGAAGAAAGGGGGAGTTCCAAAAGGAGTTGCTCCTGGAGTCAGTTCAAATCAATTTAATTGTTAAAGTTGAGAGGAGAGGGAGGAAGCAGGTCTCAGACTAACCCTGTGTGGCTAATGGAACCAGAAGTGATAAAATATAACCTTAGAGCCTGCTGTGTAGAAAGTCTTGGAGAGATTAGAAAGTTATTGAGTGAGAGGACAATTAAACTGATTTGTAATTAACTCTGCAGAAAGTGAAACAGCAGATGTAATGGAAAGCTAAAATACCTCTTGCTGCATGTGGCCCTTGAAACTGTTCTTGCTCCTAACCCCTCTTCTTCCTCATAATAACCTTGAAGAGTTGGCAAGATGGCATTTTGGGTAGCTGACTTCCCTCTGGGGTGAACACATAATTAACACCTTCACTGCTGTGGATGCAGATACCAAAGTATAATGACAAGGGAAACACAGCTAACGCTAAATAGAAACTGTTTCATGTGTTCATCTAAACTGTATCAGAACAAAAAAACAAAAAAACCTTGAAAACATTTTAAGATGCAGTACCTGTATTCTCTTCAATCCAATATTATTTATTTATTTATTTATTTATTACTGTGCTTGTATACCGCCGTTTCTCAGTCTAAATTGGCGACTCAACGCGGTTTACAACAGTACAACAACAACAATATTCAGTTTAAAACCATAAAAAACAACATACACAATAGACAATATTGGCCCGTCGATAATAATCCAGTGCATCTCTTAACTAAAATCATAATCCAATTTCATCGTCCATATTACCAATCCTTTAGTCATCAGTTCATTGTACCGAATTAGCCAAATGCCTGTTTGAACATCCAGGTCTTCAGTCTTTTTCGAAACACCATCAGCGAGGGGGCTAATCTTACCTCCATGGAAAGGGCGTTCCAAAGCCGAGGGGCCACCACAGAAAAGGCCCTTTCTCTCATCCCCGCCAGCCGCACCTGTGAAGCAGGCGGGATAGAGAGCAGGGCCTCCCCAGAAGATCTTAGGGTCCTGGTGGGCTGATAGGCCGAGATACGTTCGGATAGGTAGGTTGGGCCAGAACCGTTTAGGGCTTTAAAGGCCAATGCCAGCACTTTGAATTTAGCCCGGTAGCAGATCGGCAGCCAGTGGAGCTGGTGCAGCAGAGGAGTTGTGTGCTCCCTGCGCTCCGCTCCTGTTAGTATCATGGCTGCCGCCCGTTGGACTAATTGGAGACGGGCCGTCTTCAAAGGCAACCCCACGTAGAGAGCGTTGCAGTAATCAAGACGGGATGTAACCAGAGCGTGGACTACTGTGGCCAAGTCAGACTTCCCAAGGTATGGTCGCAGTTGGCGCACGAGTTTTAACTGTGCGAATGCTCCCCTGGTCACCGACGAAACCTGGGGTTCCAGGCTCAGCGATGAGTCCAGGATCACACCCAAACTGCGAACCTGCGTCTTCAGGGGGAGTGTGACCCCGTCCAACACAGGCTGTAACCCTATACCCAATTCTTACCTTTAGTAATACACTGTAAATGTTATAAACTTTATTGACAGAACCAAAATCCTTGTTATCCAAAGAGCTTTGGTTCCAAGACTAAAAGCTATGGATGCTCAGGCCTCATTACATAAAATGGCAAAATCAAGATTTGCATTTGGGAATATTTTCAAGCTCTGGATGGTTGAATCTGTTGGGACAGAATCAAAGGACATAGAGTGCCAATTGTATTGACATATTCAATGCAAAAGTTATATTCAAGAGGGAGTGCCAGGAGAACTCTGTGGCTGCTCAACAAGTTCTCACTATTCTTTAAATGCTGTCATGTTGAACTGCACATCTCTGGCAACACCCCCACCAAAATATGTTGTGCTTTCCTAATAATAATAATAATAATAATAATAATAATAATAATAATTATTATTATTATTGTCAGGAGCGACTTGAGAAACTGCAAGTTGCTTCTGATGTGAGAAAATTGGCCACCTGCAAGGACGTTGCCCAGGGGACGCCCAGATGTTTTGATGTTTTTACCATCGCTTCTCTCCTGTCCCTGCATGAGGAGCTGGAGCTGATAGAGGGAGCTCATCCGTGCCACCGGGGGCTCCTAATAATAATAATAATAATAATAATAATAATAATAATAATTGGATCTGCGTGCATCATTCAAAAATACAACACACAGTACTAGACACTTGGGAAGTGTTCGACTTGTGATTTTGTGATACGAAATCCAGCATATAGATCTCGTTTGCTGTGACATACTGTGTTTTTGTGTCAATAATAATAATAATAATAATAATAATAATAAATGTTTATTTGTTACCCACTTCTTATCATAACCCAAGGCAGAGCACAGCACAGTGAAAATACATCACCATAATATAATACATTAAATAAAATGCATACATTAAAACATATTTCTATAAAATACGCATATTAAAATACATTAAACAAAGATTAAAATACAGCAGACATAGAATGTGAATTTAAAACTCATAGTTAAAAATTGACTGGGTAGTCCTGCTGGAAAATATAGGTTTTCAGTTGTATCTTAAATTTTGTCACTAGCACTAGATACTCAGCAACACATACAGGAAACCATCCCACTATTGTTAAATGGTTTCCTGGGCATTCCACAGATATTTAACCTCACTTGCCTAGTTTCCAACAGACCTCACAACCTCTGAGGATGCCTGCCATAGATGTGGGTGAAACATCAGGAGAGAATGCTTCTGGAACATGGCCATACAGGCCTGAAAACTCACAGCAACCCAGTCCACTATTACATGAGAATATGCTCTAATGTTAGCATTTGCAGAGTGAAAATGGTATGGTGATGGAATGCTTAACTCTCACCTAGCTTTTTCTTTACTTTCTGCAATTCCACTTCTTCATTTGACCAGAAAATCCAGGTTTGCAGTCGGATTGAAAAAAAGTGACCAGAGGAGAGAAACTACAGAGAAAAACTGGTGAGTAGCAGGGTCAAGCATTCCTCCCCTGTGATTTATATCTCTGCCCTGCAAATGGCTTCACTCACAGCATTTCATATCAAGAAAACAAGAACATCCCATCTTTTCTGTAGATATCTGAACCAGAAAGGGATATGAGTGCTTATTCAAAATCACTAACATTTTTTGAAAGAAACTCAAATACTTAGCATTAAGTATTGCAGAGAAGGGAGAAGCTGGTAGAAAGTAAAAAAAAATGAATGATGGTAAATGCTGTATAGCTAGCAAATCCTATTATTGGAAAGCCTGCTGATTGGTTATTCAGTCTCTGAGGCCTTGGCTCCTGACTCTGTTTATCTGAAACAGAACAAGTTTGTCCTTCTCCAATGAATTTACAACTTGCTTCAAAATGAGATTCTACCCATGTGCAACAAGACACTGTGCAGTTGTGATTTTTTTTCCCTGCTTCCCTAAGGTAGAAGCCAAGTGTTGAACTTCCTTCAAGGATTCCCCCCCCCCCCCACTCCTTTTCACCATTTCCCAGCAATACCCCACCCCCACCTCACATCAGCAAAAAACAACACCTTCTCTATATCCTTTTTAAGGAGCCTGCAAAAGAGTTCATTTAGTGTCACTGGGGTAAGTGGTTTCAATAATGTGGACACCTGTTCCCTAAAAAAGAAAGGAAGAAAAGACCAAGACCAATTTGGCACGGTCAGCAAATAAGCTTCAGCAGCAGCTACAAATTGCTTTTCTAAAAGCTAGAGCAGCTTTGTTGATCAACTGCTGCACGCAGTCTGAAGATTTCATAAGAAGAGTACACAACTAACACCCACTGCATTTTGGTAAATGAGATTTTTTTGTACATCTGCTAGATCTGTTGCAAAGGCTGCTATCATACAAGTGAATGTTATGTTTCAAACTAGTATCATCAGAAGACACATTATATGTAGGCTTTCATTAGAGTTTAAAATTCAGAGCATTCCAGAAGAAGAGCATTACCAACTAGTCTGATAGTTCAAAGTCATTTATGAAATTCACATCTCCCATGTTATCCTTTTTCTCCTGGAATACAAAGAGATATCTGGTGGAGTTCACACCTGCACAAGAGCATTCTCCTCAGCTAGGGGTTCTGGTTCTTCATTGCATTACCTGCTCACTTTCTTACTGCCAAAGATGCACACACTTACTGAATCATTTCAACCTGCCTCTCAGTGTTACATCATTCAAATCTTACATCATTCAGAGTTCAGAAAACTACTTCTCAGACTACAGTCCTAAGAAGCCCCCAACCAGTATGGCATTTTAGTCCTAATAACCGTTTGCTCAATTACATTTTTTAATTTTCCGAAATCCTGTGCCTTGCTAGCCACCATTTCCTCAGTTCCCACTTTTTAGTTGTTGATTTCATTTAGGTAACTTAGAACTTGAAAGTAATAGGATAACAGTAAGTAAGTAGTTGTCTGAAATCTTCTCTTTCCCTCAGTTTTATTTATTTATCATGTCAGAAGCAAACCAAGGGTACAGTTGTAATGTATTTAAAAACACAAAAAAGTTTTTTCAAACTTGGCTTTATACTAAATGCCCTTTGAATAGTAGCTGGCCACTTGGAGTGCCTCTGGTGTTGATATAAGAAGGTCCTCCATTGTGCTTTACCTCAGTAAGTGAAGTATATATCTACAGTACATGACAACGATAACTTAGTAAGGGTGATCTCACTCCTTCTGAGCTACAATTTAGGACTTGTATACACTAGTCCTATATCCCAGGTTTGATCAGAAGTCACTCCTGGATATCCAGACAATATTCAGGAACCCTTGGGTGGTAAATGCAAAACCAATGGACCTGGTTTTGCCCTACATTAGGAGAAGTTAGAGAATGCTACAGAGTTTCTGTGAAAGATTCTGTATTACTTTTTCCTTGTGTTCTGTTTCTCAGGGAAAAAAATGGATGCATTTGGGGAAACATTATCCCTGTTGTGGTGACAACTGGTTGTGGAGCTCTATAGAGCTCTTGGCTATGGTCAGGCCCCTTTCCTGACACTAGTAAAGGTGCCCACATAACCTGGGGAAAAGAGAATCTTGACTCCAACTCTGCCACTGCCATGATTTAGGAATGGAAAAACTGAACAGCCCCACAGAATCTGAGGCCAGTCCCAAGCAGAAAAGTGTTTGCCTGACCCATGTAGATGGGCCTCTAGTTACAGGGATGTGGCTCCACCAGGACTGACTGGTGGCTTCAATGACCAGGAGCTGTTAGTCTGTCCTAGGTCTTGGTATGAAATTTAAGAGAGCTATCCAAGGTGCTGAACCTAGTTTGACAATTGAGTCCAGTATTATGGATAGTTTAATTAAAGTTTAAAAATCTGGGAAGACTCATCATCTGCTGACATTTCAGCCACAAACTATCACTAGTCTCCACTAAATATTAGGTGGAGCAAAGTCACCTAGTTCAAGTGCTGACTCATGCTACCACCTCATATACTGTGTTTAGGTGATAATGACATTGATGGAAGGAATGTGGGGGTTTTTTTTGTCAAAAGCTTTTAACATCTATGGCTTTGAAAAAAGTAATTTAAGGTATCTTTTGGGAATCAAGCTAACTATAGCAAATCAAATTTGAACTCCCCTTAGAGTAAACTGGGACTGTTATACTTTGTCTGTATTATGAGATGGCATGACCTAGTAGAAAAGACAATAATGCTTGCTAAGGTAGAAGGCAGTGGGAAAAGAGGAAGACCAGCGTACAAATGGATAGATTCAATTGAGGAAGTCATGGCCTGAAGCCTGAGAAAGCTGAACAGGATTGTTGATGACATGGTGGCTTTAAAGTCTTTCATTCATAAGGTTGACATTAAGTTGAAGTTAACTTGACAACAATTAATAGCATGATGAGAGATCTTAATGCTATAGCTCAAGGCTGTGGACTGGAGAAGTGGTTCTCAAAATTTGGCTTTTCTCAGGCTATTTTGGAATTCATTTTCAAAAATCCCAGCCAGCCTGGCCTATTGTTAGAGATTCTGGGAGCTGAAGTCCAAAATATTCAAAGGGCCAGAATAAAAGACTCAGTAGTTTGGACAGGAACCTAAACAAGCTATAGATCTCAAGGTATTGTAGGATTAAACCATGTCATGTGAAAGTGAAAGTGAACTGCTGTAGCTCAATAGTATAGGCACATTGTGTTAAACTCTGCTGGGTTTATCAAGTAACAAATTATAATCTGCTGAATAGTAACAGAGGTGTGAAAGGAATACAGATAACTGGGTCAGGACTGACTAGCCAAAATATTCTGCCTCCTCATCTATTCTAGTTTCTAAGTTATTGTGACTGACAGGCCCAGCTGATATTGCTGGCTTATTGGTCTCATCCGATGCTCCTGGCAGATGTTTTAATCTAATGTTTGAAGAATGACTTCTGCACAGCTCTCCTGTTCAAACATCTGCTTCTGTTTAGATAGACTGAAGCATTTCAAACTGCGCCGGCTATGCCACACACTGGGAATTGTTTAAACGGCAGCCCCAACTTGCTTACATTACTCCATTACAGCAAGAAAAGGATTTACTGCAGTAAAGCTTGACATATCTTTAAGCTCTGTAAAACAGATCATTCACAGAACAGGACAGTAACTTCCTAAATGCATCCTTTTAAAAAAGAAAAAAAACCCAGGGGACCGTTTACAACTCCATTCTGTAAAGACATCTCTAAAACTGGGGCTTCTCAGATCTACACTTGATCATACCACATCGTCTGGAGTATTTGGCTTGCTTATAATCTTTCTTTTTCTAAACTCCCTGGGTTAAAAAGATAATCTTTTTAATTTTTTGTTATCAATTAGTGTATTGTTAAAATGTTCTATTCTAACAGAAGTTACTAGGCTATAGATTGCATGCTATGTTTTGGGATACTTGTTTTTCCATGAGCTTTGTACTAAACATTTAATATTTTCAGAATTTAAATTATTGGAATTTCTAAATTAGGCATCACAATGCTAAAAGTGTGAGTATATGTAAAATGAATGTTTGCACATCATAAAAAAGAAGGCATACATCATTTTAAAAGGAGGACAAAAAACAATGGTGATCTGCATAAACCTGTGTGTCCTAATGTGTATAGGAACAATATTTGAAATGATTAGAGTGGGTCTTGTTATGGAGGAGGAGGAGACTTACGGCATTGTCTCCTGAGTAAGAGTTCTGCATTACCAGATCAATATTTCATCATTCCTCAGATTTCTAGCTCTGCAGTATTTTAAAACATCAATCGAGTACTTAGATACACTGTTTAGATGTCCAAAGAAAAAGAGCAAGCCATGGTATCAATGGAATGTTAACATAGCAAATGATTTCCAGTGTCTTACTCTCTGCAATGCTATAAATTTGGGAAATGGAGAAATATTTGATTTGATGTCTTCTTTGTGAATACCCTCTCCTCAGTTTAACCCCTGAATAGCAGGCATCTCATCTTAATGAGGAAAAATATGATAAGGTGACTCTTGGGCAATCCAGGTCCTAGCTATGGATGGGCGAATACAGAATTCCAAATCTACTTTGTTATTTTTTAAAATCTTTTTAAAAATTGGATTAGATGGCTTTTCTAATACTTTCAGAGAAGCCAATGTCCATTGGTATCACTTCAAACAGAGGTCACATGAATTATGTATGTGCCTTCAAGTTACGTACCTGTTCATTTATGGCAATCCCATGCATTTCATAGGCAAGGCATGCTCAGAAGTGATTTTGCCATTTCCTTCTTCTGAAACATAGTCCAAAGCACCTGGCATTTGCTGTTGATCTTCTATCCAGGTACTAACCAGAACTGTCCTTGTTTAGCTTCTAAGATCACATGAGATCTGGTGCCTTTAGGGACACATGGCACTATTACATAATAAGCAAGGTTCCCAATGCCATACAAACTTGTTGTCATGTTATGGAAGCATTTATAGATGCACACAGAGAGAAAGCTGCATTCTATTCATTTAATACAATGTGTACTGTTATTAGTTTCTACTATAATAACAAAAAACAACAACATTAGAAGCCCTCCATACCTCTACATCTTCCATATATGTTTGCTAAAGTTTTTACAGACTGGGATAATAGCATTTGTAGGTTAGTGCATTCAAAGGGCAGTGGGTGGAGGAAGGTCACCATAGTGCAGGGAGTCATTGCAGGTAGTTCATAGTTGGAACCCCCAAACACTAGTTCCTAGGAAGTTGGGTTAACTTTTTGCTGGTCACTTAGCCATTTCCTTCATTTCCTTCTCATTGAACTGCAGCTGCATGAACCTAATAATACATTCTATATTGCAATATGGTGTTTATTAAATTGTTACATTTGTTGGGGAAATACTTGGCACTGTTTGTCAGGGATCTAAATATTTTAAATCACTTTTGGTAACCACGGCTTGCGGTGTGTACATTAGACTGTGTACTCAACTCTTGCTCTTGCAAGCTGAAGAACAGCAGCGGATGCAAATTGTCCAAACAATCCCCAGATGATTCGATTGCTATTATTCATATCCTGCTTTGCTTGTAAACCCTTTTTCTAAACATTCCCTGGCTAGGGCACCACAATTATGGATGAAGGTGTTAGGCAAGAGAATCACAAACTACATGTGAACAAGGGAGGTCTTAACATCAGGTTGAGTGAAGTTATTGCCTCAGGTGGCCAGTGCCTCCCAGCCATTTCTCATTCTTGGAAAAAGGCAGAGTTTTCTGCTTTCAGTTGTGGTAGGGGACACTATTCAGTTACCAGGCTTTGGCATGGGAAGGCAATTTGATTTTCATCCAGCTATTGCTGAAGTTCATTTCATGCTGGTTCTACTTTGGGAAGAGGAGTGCGGCAGCTACCTTGAACAGCAAATGTTTACTATCATGAAATAGCAACAGAATCTTGGCCATTTAGTTCATTATTGGAAGGAGGGAATTTGATAACATATATTACATTCAAGGAAAAGCAGGAATATTGTTAATGGCATTACTATGTCATATAAAAGGGTTTCCAGAGGAGATATAGGGAGAAAGTTGGCATCACTTTCTGTTACACAATCAAGGTTCCACCACTCTTGTGAATTCTGTTCAAACCCTCCAGGCTGGTTGATTGTGAGCAAACACAGATCAACCACAAATGACTGTATGAGAGATCTATCTCTATTCAATATAGATTGTAGATCATAGATGATGTACTTGAGTAGTTTTATCTTAGAATATCAGGCCCCTTCTGCACTGCCATATAATACAGATTATTAAATCTGATAAACCACATTTTCTGATTTGACCTGGAGTATATGAGTCTACACTGCTTTATAATCCAGTTCAAAGCAGATAATCTGGATTTTATATGGCAGTGTAGAAGGGTCTTCAGATATGAGTAGGTTGCATCCTATTCTTATTACTTATCTTGTCGCAGATTGTTTGGGAGGTTGGACTAGATGGCCCTTCTGGTCTCTTCGGATTCTCTGATTCTATAGATAGCATTAGCTACCATTTACATGGGATACCAGAATCTGAAATACTCCAAAATCCAAAACTGCCCACATGAATGGCTGAGATAGATGAATTTCACATTTAGACTTGGGTCCCATCTCCAAGATATTTCATTATGTATGTATATGCAAATACAGATGTTCCAAAATTATAAAAATCCCAAACATTTGTGATATCAAACATTTGAGATCAAGGATGCTTAACATGTACCAGTCTTCCCTGTTGATCTGTTTTTACTCACTTCATTGCATGCAATTTGTGGCCAGAAGAAAGGTGTTCTATCAAAACTTGAGTGAGTGAAGGTAAGAGGTGAACCAGATGGGTGGAACGTTCAAGAGGTGTTAATGGAAGTGAAGGATGGAATGAATGGATGGAATGAATAGAAGAGCTATAGTGAGTGCAAGGATCAAGAGATGCACACATAAGGTATAAGAAAGGGGGTGGTGTCAAGGAGAGAAAGGACAGTGGGAGAAATAAGAAGAGACATGCAGGACAAAAGGACATACGGAGTTAGAGTACATTCAAAGTGTAAAGTAGGGAGGTGCAGTTGTGGAGTAAAGGAGGTTGACAGTGAAGGGAGAAGTTTAAGACAATATGAAAGAAGAGAGAGAAGTGGAGGTTAGAGGTACAGTAGAAGGGTGTAAAGAAGAGAAGTATAATGGGCCATTGGTATCTTCTGGGGTTTGGTTCCAGGACTCTCTTGAATACCAAAATCTATGGATGCTCATGTCCCATTATATACAAATTAAGATTTGCTTTTTGGATTTTTTAAAAAATAGTCTCAACTTGTGGATGGTGGAATCTTTCGATGCAGAAACCATGAATTATGGATGACTTACTGTTGTCAGAAGGTGTCACAACATACAAGAGAAGGAGGCAGACCACCAATGAATACCACATGCTGTAGGTGTGCGCCAACACACACATACACATACATACACACACTGTTCTTCCAGCAATTTAAACATTGCTATATACCAGTTTTCTGATAAGAGTAGTTGGCAACAAGGCTGGAACACAGTGATAGAAGAATGCAACTGTCAATGTGATGGATTTGTATAATCAGAATGTAAAATGATAATAGATGTAATATACAAATTTGATGCCCAGATTTGAGGGACTGGAACATGGCAGCCAGAGGGCTTTGTTGTAATATAAGCAATAAGGTTTGGTGGGTGGATGTATATAAGTACATGCAGGGGTGGCTTGTCCATTACTCAAAGTAAGCGGTCGCAGTACACTTTTTTTGCCAGGAGCGCAGAGGCGCCTCAACCGCCATTTGAGGAGCGCCCCCTCGGCTCACAACAGCCCTAGCAGTCCGGGGGAAGCCTTGGCAATCCATTACACAAAGTAAGCATTTGCAGTATAGTTGATTTTGTCCAGCGGCACTCTTGAGGTGCTCTTGGGGGAAAATATACCTAGACATATGCGAGTTGTAGTTACTGGGAAGTATAGTTCACCTACAATCAAAGAGCATTCTGAACTCCACCAATGATGGAATTGAACCAAATATGGCTCACAGAACTCCCACGATGAACAGAAAATATATATCAATGATTGGTTGGGGGTGTGTGTGCCAAAATACTGTTTGCTTACTGTTGAAAATTACCTAGGGCCGCCTCTGAGTACATGAAGCAGTCTACAGATTTCCAGAGTGGCAGCAACAAAAACATTCTCAAAGTTCCAGGTTTTGTTCTACTACAAAAGAATTTTACTTTGGACACCCACAAGACACATTCTTCATCAAAAAGTATTTTCTAAGAAGCTCTAGCATTACCAAGAATTTTTTATTCTTAGTTTCAGGGTCGGTTTAAACTAATTCAGTATTTTCTAAAACAAAATGTATCTCTATTTGGCTGTTTGTACTAAACTAGCTAAGAAATCTGTTGGTAAACACAGCTATTGTTTCCAGGACACAGATTCAACAGAGATCAAGCAAAGGAAAGAAGGATGTTTTTCACCAAACGTAAATGGTGCTAATGACAAATCAGTTCAATATTACAAAAGCACTTAGCACTTTGACTAAAACTCCTAAAAATTATGAGTAAGGTTCCATGGAAAACTGTGAAAATTCATTTCTGAAAACTCACATGACTCAAAATGTGACATATCATTGGTGAGATGCAGAGGATGAAGAACACGAAGTGTGGAAAAGGAGGGAAACTGGGTGATTTCAAGAAATACATTGGATGCAACTGGAAACTCTTGATATCAGTAATTTCCCTTCTGCATTGTCTCTCTTCTGGATGAGTCTTAATAGGTCTTTCACATACAATGGCAATGTAAATTTCCAGGGACATTAAAACTTCAGGTCTTATCAGATGGCAGGCGGTATCTGGTGAACTGCATGTTATGCCATCTGTAGATTGGTTAAGGCACTGGTTTATAAGAAACTATCCCAACCTCTATTATCACCCTCATTCCTCAGCCATTTCATTTCAAAGCAAGGAAAAACAAAAACAAATTAGAGTTCGTTGTACAGTGTGTTGCTCCTTAATTCTACTGCCTTGCACGTTTCCACATCTCTTGCAGTTTTTGCTGTCTGGCTTACAGAAAAGCTGATGGCGTATGTCCTCTCTTCTGACAATCTGCAAATGACCAGGCTAGAGCCAAAATACTCTGAAGGCACCAAATGTGGTCATATCTCAAAAACTAAGAAATGTCAGGCTTGATATTATTTGGAAGGAAAACTGCCTGGTCATAGCCTCTGGGGTGAGAAGGGCGGGGTAGAAATAACCTAAATAAATAAATAAATAAATAAATAAATAAATAAATATGCCAACTGCTGTAAGTTATATTCAGAGTAACCCAATGGCAAACCTCCTGTGAAGAAATTGTGCTAAGAAAACTTCATTTGCAATTCCTCCAAAAGTGATGCCAAGGACATTGTGGGGATTAAAATGATAGCAACCCCCACCCAACAAGCCAGGTGCTGAATACATTTGACTAGTCCTGTCACCTCCTGGCACTGGCATCTATGAGTCCAAGGGGACCCTGCAAACCTGGAGCCAGCCCTGTGTACCCTGATTCTAATCTGAATGGACCTTGTCAGCTGTTCCACTCTCATTCTTCCTTAAATGATCCCTCAGCAGCCATTGATATTAACACCTGTCAGTTCAAAAGCTCAGCCATAAGGAATAGTATATGCCGGTGTTGCTGGCATTATGAGCATTTCATAATGTGTTTGTGTGTGTGGGGGGGGGGGGGGGGGAGGGGTGGCATTCCTTTAAAGGAACACTTAACGTGACAGCTGTCTTTGCTTTTGTCCATACAGTGGAAGTTCAGGGAAATACCTTTCAGATATAACCCCCGGTGGCGCAGAGGGTTGAACCGTTGAGTTGCTGAACTTGCTGACTGAAAGGTTGCATGTTCAAAACTGAGGAGTGGTTTGAGCTACCACTGTTAGCCCCACCTTCTGCCAACCTAGCAGTTCGAAAACATGCAAATATGAGTAGATCTGGCGGGAAGGGAACAGCACTCCATGCATTCATGCCAGCCACATGACTTTGGAGGTGTCTGCGGACAATGCCGGCTCTTCATCTTTGAAATTGAGGTGAGCATCAGAGTAGGACACAATGTCAGGGTAAAACCTTTACTTTTTTATAACCCATTCTCAGAAAATAACTTCATAATGTTCTAAGCTTGAAGATCTTTTCAGCTCATGGGTATCATACATATGATTGCTAATAGGCTAATCCTGAGTCTTTTGATACACATTTAATAGGAAGATCCACGCAACGCACTGGGACTTTTTTTTAGAATAAACAATCACCTTTTTGCACTAATAGTTGTTTGTCCTGGAACAGCTAAACAAATTTCTCAAGAGTTGCATGGAGGGAACTTCCCAAACATCTATGCTAATAACATTCTGCACTCTTTCCCAAATTAACTCCCCCACTCCCAGTTTTTATATAGACAGCCAAAGACTGTGTCTTGGGACTGACATTTTATTGGAGTTTTTGCTACTTATGTCAGAAGGAATATTTTGTATTCAGAGACAAACAGCACAGGATTGCAACAGATGGGATCGTTTTAATTTTTTAAAAATGTTTTTAAAAATCTGAATGGAAAGATTTTCAGCTAGATGGCATTAGACAATCCACCAGTTAGAGAGCTGAGTTTGAAAAGGAGGAGAGAGGAAGGGAAGGGAGAATCCCATTCTCTTATCCCACCAGTCTACCAAGTTAAAGCTTCTCTCCTTTGACAGAAGCAAGTGGCAAACTTAAGGAAGCAATGGGTCATGGGAAAGGTCCCATTAGATCAGTGGGAGCACACACTAAACAAATAAAGCCACATGGATGCATGCATTTAAATACTACCCAAGGGAATATGTAGACATATGTTCAATTGGGCTGACGGGGGCAAGATAGGGCCTCAAGAAAGTGATGTTGTTTCAAAAAATTCCATCAATCACTCTCTGGTCTGTGTGAAGTGGGATGATGAAAACTGCAAAAGAAACATGTGCTTGCCTCTCTTCACCTGCTGCCCCATTAAAGCATCACTGTCTTGGAGATGCTGTTATTTCAATTCCAGACCATTTGGGACAGGAGGAGAAAAGAGGAGGGAATAGTGCAAGACGGCAGAGGAAAGCAGACGAAGAGGCAAGTTCCCTTAGCTTTAGAGAGACACTTTCCTCCTCCAGGCTGGGTTACTTCTGATTCCAGTAATGACTTCAAAGGGCAAAATGATCTTGTAGGACTTCAGATAGTGACAGAGAGAACAAAGTTTGTAGCATAAGCTTTCATAGACCAAGGGTGCATCTGTACCGTAGAATTAATGCAGTTTGGCATGACTTTGATTGTCATTGCTCACTGCTATGTAATTGGGGGCTTATAGTTTGATATTACTGTGTTATCTTATACTGTTTATTTTATTTGTTATTTCATATATTTGTTATGATGTATTTTTGCTGTTTTGTGTCTAATTATGTTGTATTATTTTTGGGCTTGGCCTCATGTTAACCGTCCCGAGTCCCCTTTGGGGAGATGGTGGTGGGTTGTAAATAAAGTTTATTATATTATTATTATATTCTTCTCTGGCATCTCACCAAATTCTAACCCCCATGATTCCATGGCAATTAAAGTGGTGTCAAACTACATTAATTCTATAATGTAATAAATAGCCCTTAAGTCTACTTCCTCAGGTACAGAGTCCTCAACATTGAAAACACTGTATTGTCAAAGGCTTTTATGGCTGGAATCACTGGTTTGTTGTAGGTTTTTTCTGGCTATATGGCCATGTTCTAGAGGCATTCTCTCCTGACGTTTTGCCTGCATCTATGGCAAGCATCCTCAGAAGTTGTGAGGATCTCACAACCTCTGAGGATGCTTGCCATAGATTCAGGCGAAACGTCAGGAGAGAATGCCTCTAGAACATGGCCATATACCCCGAAAAAACCTACAACAAACCAGTGAAGACACTGTTTTGAAATGCCCTATAGTTAAAAAATCAGTATCTGGCAGTCTCAATTCTGTGCCAATTTGATGCCAGCCTGGTAAGATGGCACCAAGACTTTCCAATGCCATTTGAGATTGTAGACATATGAAGGAATCAAATTAAAATAATTATGTCTCCTCTCCCTTCTCCCTTACAGCTGTTTGTTTGTCAGAATACTTTGTAGTCATACTCTTGACATCGAATTAAGAGAATTTGAGGAATTGGCACTACACAATACATTGCTGTTGATGTTACCGTCCCATTGATTTGCCATGTGGAGCTTGTCAGTGGGACAGGAATGACTTGCAAATAAAAATAGCTGGCGGTACCCAAAATGCCAGAGCTGGAATCACTTGAAGAAATACTGGGACAGCATTTGAATGCACTTTGATAACCAAATGCTATCATTACCATGGCTGTACATGCATGTTAGCATTGCATTAATATGCGAGGAAGTTTGGGTCATGATAAGCTTTAACTAAAGAAAAAACTTGTGCACCAAATTCAATTGGTGCACAAGTTCTCCTATGGATGCAATTGGACATTTTTGTCCAACATAGGATGGCCATAGTCAAGATTGTGGGAGCAGTGTTTTGCATGTGACATCATTTGGTGCAATGGTTCATTGCATACAATTTGGATTGTGTGATTTTAATTGATGTTTTAATGTTTGATGTTTTAATTGTTCTGATTTTAATGCATTTGTTTATTTATCAATATGTATATGTATAGTAAAAGGAAAGGTTTTCTCCTGACATTAAGTCCAGTCATGTTCGAGTGGTGCTCATCCCCATTTCTAAGCCAAAGAGCTGCATTGTCCACAGACACTTCCAAAATCATGTGGCCGGCACGACTGCATGAAGCGCCATTATTTATATGTACATGTGGCATCAAATTGTTGCCTTTGTAAGGCTGCTCTGAGTCCCCTTCAGGGTTGAGAAGGGCAGGGTAAAAGTTTTGCAAATAAATAAATAAATAAATACGTAATCATGCATCAATGTGCAGTGTATATGCAAATGCATATATATGTTGGCTGTGCAACAATACAATTTACGAATGAGTCAGCCCTGTGCCCTAATAATCTTTTAGATATGTTTGTGGTGTGATGATTATGCTTATTTTTATACTGCGTAATGTTTTTCGTTACACGTTTGTTCACCACTTTGAGTACCGATTGCGAGAAAAGCAAAATAGAAATGATGATAATGATAATTATAATTGCTGTATAATTCTATGACAGTAAATTAGCAGTCAATCTTGTCAATCAAGCATCCTATCTACACTCATCAATAAATACAATTTGAACCTGGCTTCAAATTGCGGTGGCCAGACAACAAACTCCCACAAAAAGTATAAGAAAGAAAACCTTGGATATACATCAATGCTTTGTGGTTTGTATAATCACCACCTGGGCCTCAAACCAGTTCCAGGAATTCTTGTGTGATCATCTGCATAATGAGACCACTTTCTTCAATACTGGTTGGAAATGGCATTAAATGGTCAGTGTTGGATGAGGCCTTGATCTTGGCCATGTGTTTCCAGTGTAGGCTGCACATCTCTTATTGAAATGCTAGACATCAGAAGTATTTTAGATTTTGGATCCCCCCCCCCTTCCCCAAGATCTTGAAATACCTATAATATCACATACATGTATAATGAGATGTCTTGGAGATAGGAACCTAAGTATATTTCATATATACTTTATACACATTGTCTGAAGGTAATTTTATCCAATATTTAAATCATTTTGTGCATGGATGTGTGTAGAAGCTGTTGCTTAGAATAAACCATTAAAACCATTCTAAGTAAAAGGAGAAGATGTTTCGTAGTAACATTGGGGTGATAAGGGCGGGAAATGGGAAAGATAAGGGTGGGAAACTGCAGTCACTATATATGTGGAGAAGAGAAAATTGGGACTGAGACTAGGGAGAAATGACATCATCATGAGAATATCAGTTATAGACAAGAAAGAGAAAGTTTGAACAGCAGAGAGAGGGGAACACTTCGGGTGACCCTTCATATCTGTCTCTTGCTGGTACATAATGATGGTTTAGTTGCTTTCCACTTTCAACAATAATAGACAGTCAACTCAAACATTTAAAATGGATTTGAGAAATTTGTGAAGGATAATAAAACTCTCAATGGCTAAATCATTTCTCTGAAGGTAGTCTGAACCTGAGTGCTAGGAAACAGTAAATTACTCACATTTCCAATACAATTTAAGAACAATTATAATAGTTTCATAATACATTTTAAAATCAATTAAAATGACCTACAGTCAAAACATCAAACAGGAATGAGATTAATCTTTTGGCCCTCAAGTTTTAATAATTAAAGTTTTAATCCTGTTTGAAGGCTTGTTTGAAAAGCCATGTTTTCAAGTTTTTCAAAAGCACTGAAGTTTGGGGGCTAGTCTAATTTCTCTGGGGAGGGTGTTCCAAAGTTGGGAGGGCCACCACCGAGAAGGCCCTTTCTCTCGTCTCCAAGCTGCTTTTTGGTGGTATTGTAAGACGAATAAAATATTGGTCAGTTACCACCATGAAGAAAGGTCACATAAAACTTGCTATATTGGCATTTTTGGTTGTTCCTAATAAAGATATTTTGAGTCAAGACATTCTAAAGACATTATCAGCTGGACTGCAACTATTGTAAAAAAAAAAATTAAAACACTTTTCTTGATGCATTCTGTTTCTGACTTTTGTTGATACTTCCTCAGGATCAATTTCTTCTGTTTCATACTGAGTAGACAAAATAGCTAAGCAGCTTAATCTTTCTTAGCCCATAGTAGAATTGCTTATTTAAATGGGAGGCAGTTATTCTAACACCTGAAGTAGAAAATCACACAGACGTGCACACTTGCCTTTCCCCATCCCATATTGTTACACAACAACATGAAATCTAATTATTTCATGACACTGAACATGATAATCTGCTGCCTCAATTTGTTATATGATTTGGCTAACAGTTTCCTATGATGCTTATATTAACTGGTAGTATTTCTTGCCTCAGGACAATTTCTGAGGCAGCATATTAGTTTAGGGTTAACCTTTCTCACTATACACTGGTCAACATAATTCAATTCGTTGAATGGCATTATCCTTTGAACCTTTAAAGCCAATAAAATGCCTGGGTTTTCTGGCGCATTTCTAGGATCTTTCCAATAATAGACCTTTGGGTTTTGCCCTTTAGCTTTCCCACTTCCATTCTAACTTATCTTAAAATGTATTTTGCATTATGGTGAGTTTAACTGAAGCAACCACAAAACAGCAAGGAGGTTCACACCAGGGCAGAATTCTTTGGGGTACATATTTACCTAGACCTGCTACTAAATTGAGAAGTCCATCTTTTTCTAGCTCCATTTTAAACCACTGCTCAGTACCCACACATAAATAGTATACCAGTCACATTTGTTATTCTTTGTTTCAGAACCTGTGTCTTGGTCCTCACGGTGCCTTGGTGGCTGCCGTTCATTCTCTGCACCAGCCAAAATTTCCTTACTCAAACTGAACTACAGACCACTAGTGTAATAAAGTCACCAACTCTAGGCTGAGTAACTATAGAAACTCCCGCAATAATTACAGAGGCTGCTCAGGAGTGTACAAAAATAGATGGCAAACCACATTTAAGAGAGTTTGCTAATAAGTACCCAAGGACTGGATTCAAGGGAGGAACAAACCACAACTGCATAGCAAGAAGTGATAATCTCCTTCCTTGGTAAGTGTTGTGTTTGCTGCAAAACCACTGGCAGCTGTGGTTTCACAGGGAACAGAAGAATCACAGGGGTTAAAGGATCTTCCTTCATTCTACCTATTCCTGTATTGTGTTTGCAAAAGACCAGAACAGCCTCAGAAAGAAATACTGACTTTCTGAATTCGCTGTGTTTGCAAAGTCCCATATCACCAGAGCTTTATGAAGAGATCTCATTTATCCAAAACTTCAAGATGTCCTGTCAAAGGTGTCCTATCAAAGAACATCTTTACTGTTCTATTGTTGATCTATAAGATTGTATAATATCTGTACAGTTTTGAGGTTTCATCACCAGATATGTTCTTCTGATAACTTCACTTTTTTACCTCTAACATATTCTTCTACCTCCTGCTATAACAATTATTCTTTGTGCATGATGTCTATGTTCATCATTCTCCCCAAAATTTATTCATTTCTACAGAGTGTTTTGGCAATAAAATTTCCTCTGCCTTACTTTTTATGCCTTTTTACTGCTATCCCTCAATGCTTCCTTCAGAGACACTTAGATGCACTTTTCTTCAGTTGCTAAATCTGTCTTCTTTAGTCTTGTATCCATCTATCTCATTTACATTTCTCTCTCATTTACATTTCTCTCTGCTGCTACTTCTATCATTCACAATTTTAGTTCAGGGCTTCACCAGTTTTTCCTGCTATCTCTTCTTCAAATGTCAGCCAATTATTTGTTATTGCCATGTGCCTTCACGTTGACTTTAACCGACATTACTTTATCATAAGATTTCCTTGACAATATTTATTCACATATGGTTTGCTATTGCTCCAAGTCTGAGAAAATGAGACTTGTACAAAGTTACCTTGTAAATATCCATAGCTGAGCTGGGATTTGAACTCTGGTCTCCTGGAGTCCTAGTTCAATGGTGATATCTCTAACAGGAAGCTGGCAAGGTTGGGTCTCATACATTTTTGGAGAGAAAACCCTCAAAGGGCACAGGGATCACCTTGTTTTGCTTCTTTCAAAACTCTATAATAACTCATTCTATATTTGGAGCTTAATAACAGATGAAGTGGGGGCTAGTGGCTTGCATGATGGATGAATCAAATGGACATTATACCAGATAGTAAAGGAGCTCTCCAAAGTGCTGAACCTATTTGAAATACAAGGTTCAGAACTTATGAGAACTCCTTTATAATCTGGAATAAAACCAAAGACCACTGATGTGGCTGAGGTCAGCCACATAGTTTTAAAATCAAGTTCAGCATGATGTGGGGAACATTTTTGGCTTGAAGGGGAACATAAACACTGCAACACTGGGTTTTGGAGCACCCTGTAGACCACGGTCACACTTTTCCTGCCCCTTCAGTAGGATGTTGAATGTGCTGGGGAGTGCTCTAGAGTGAGGAACTGGAAATTATTATTATTTTTCCATTGTGCCAGGGACCATATATGTGCCTGTTGGTCCCATTTACTTCTTTCTTACTTAACTACACACTGGGTAGTAGCAGCTCAGAGATAGGCACTGATCTGGAAACCACTACGTAGAGTAATAATACTAATAAATTTTATTTATATCCCATGCTTACACATGAACTCCAAGGTGCAGCATATAACATAAATGGTACATGAGTATAAAACAATGTTCTAGGACTATTACTGAAGCAAGACTATCATAAATGAGTGGAATATATATTTTAGGAATACCTTGGAAACTTTCTACAGTGTAAAGTGATTCTATAACAGAAATACAGAGGATTTAAACATGTGCAGAAAAAAACACTTCAATCATGAAGGAGAATATAATGGAAGTTTGAACCTTTTAATTGCCATCCCAAACAAATAATAATAATAACTTTTTCATTGCTCAGTCCTCCAGTCAAGAACGGACCATTGTGAGAAATATATGTGTACGTGGAGAAGTGTCAATGAAGTGACAAACACTGTTATTGTTCCTATATGAACCCTAAAATATGGCAAAATATAAACTGTCCACCTGATTTCTAAAGTCAAACATCATGAAATATTATTTATTTATTTATTTGCATCACTTTTATCCTGCCCATATCAGCCTGAAGGCAACTCAGGGCGGCGTACAAATCAGCAACAATTAGATGCCATATATAAATACATACAATGGTTAAAAGCAAAAAATCACATCATAGTACATTTAAAAACCATAAAAGCAATAAACAGTAAAAATTATAAAAACTATGTTTTCTTGTTCAATTCCTCATTTCCATTGTCTTAGCCATTCCTAGTTCATATTCCAATTTGAGTTTATCTGGTCATGCTGAATTTTCAAACGCTTGCTCAAATTGCCAGGTTTTTACTCTTTTCCAAAAGGTCTAATATCCCTGGGCAGAGAGGTCCCCAGCCAAGAGCCCACCACAGAGAAGGTCCTGTCTCTCGTCCCTGCCAGACATGCCTGTGAAGCAGACGGGATCGAGAGCAGGGACTCCTCAGACGATCTCAACTTCCTGGAAGGTTCATAGGGAGATATGTGTTTGGATAGATAAGCTGGGCTGGAATTGTTTAGGGCTTTATAAACTAAAGACAGCACTTTGAATTGTGCCCAGAAGCAAACTGGCAGACAGTGGAGCTGGCACAGCAGTGGAGTTGTATGGCCCCTGAGTGCCACTCCTGTTAGTAACCTGGCTACTGCACGCTGGACCATTTGAAGCTGTATCAGTATGTATAATCTTGTGAGATGTAAATGCTATTTTAAGTGTATTTCTTATATTTTAATTGTATTTTAACCTTAATCCACACTCTATTGTTTAATTGTTTTTAATATTTGTTTATTTATCTTTATATATAAAAATGCTCTGTGCATAACGAGTACCTTAAAAACAAAAGAATCAATGAACGAAATTACACCAAATTTGGCAACAAAACGTCTTACAACACAAGGAGTGACCATCACTCAAAAAATTATGATTTTGTCATTTGGGAGTTGTAGTTGCTGGGATTTATATTCAACCTACAATCAAAGAGCATTCTGAACTTCATCAACAATGGAATTGAATCAAACTTGGCACACAGAACTCCCATGACCAACAGAAAATACTGGAAGGGTTTGGTGGGCATTGACCTTGAGTTTGGGAGTTGTAGTTCACCTACATCCAGATAGGACTGTGGACTCAAACAATGATGGATCTGGACCAAACTTGGCACAAGCACTCAATACACCCAAATATGAACACAGATGGAGTTTGGGGGAAATAGACCTTAACATTTGAGAGTTGTAGTCACTGGGATTCACAGTTCACCTACAATCAAAGAGCATTCTGAACCCCACGAACAACCGAATGGGGCAAACTTCCCACACAGAAGCCCCATGACCAACAGAAAATACTTAACGCCATCCAATCCAACTCCTTTCATCAGGGCAAGAAAACATAATCAAAGTCATCCTGACAAAGAGCCATCCAGCCATTGAGATAGATAGATATAGATAGATAGCTAGATAGCTAGCTAGATAGATAGATATGATTTGCACGCACACAGATATAGTATCATAGATTTGAAAGGGACCCTTAAAGAAGGACAATGATATGTTGCATGTTCCAGGGTGGGAAAACCTGACACTCTCCACATCAACACGGACAAAGAAACAGCAAGAAATACTGTTTACCCACAAGCATAAAGAAATTACATATATTAGAAACCAACATTTTCTCATTACTTTATTTTCCAGATCAACAGACTGGGCCACAGCAACGCATGGCAGGGGACAGCTAGTATGTTATATTGAATTCATTTATTTCTTGTTTTGTTTTGATTGCTATTTGTTTGTTTATGGCATTGAATGTTTGCCATTTCTGTTATACTTTAGAAACTGCCATGAGTCCCTTTGGGGAGAAGGGGCGGGTTATAAATAAAGTGTGATTGTTGTTGTTGTTGTTGTTCATTTTGATTTGAATTGTGACCAAAGTGTGGGATTGTTGGTCACTTTACATCCCCACAGAGAGAAAGCTGGGGTAGAAATAAAGTAAGTAAGTAAGTAAATAACCCTGGATGATAGCCGAAGGGAGCAGATGATGTGACACTAACATTTCCTGAGACGTAAGGATTTTTGAGACCACCCAGCTTTAGATGGAAAAGAGTTAAAATAGGGAATATGGAGAAAATATTTTATTTCTTATCCTTCTCTGACACATCATTCGCTGTGCAAAGAAAGCAGCCTGTCCTGAATATCCCTGGCACTAACATGGAAAAAAAGAAAGGCTGTGCATGTGTGAGGGAACAGAGACAGACAACAACAAAACCCCCAAACAGCAACCCAAGATTTGTCTTCAAATAGCAGCACTTAAATGCTAAGCTCTGACTGCAGCAGGTGCTTGCAATCCTTGATGAGCAGGTGCAAGCAACGGGCCATTGGGGCTGGGGATGCCCTGCAGCCAGATTAGGGAATTCATTCAGGGAAAGAAAAGGAATGTGCAAAGCCATCGGGGAGCTGGCCAAACACCGGGTGACTCTTCTGAAGAAGGCCACTGCCTGTAATGAGCCCCAAGGCCATCATAATTGGAGCCTCCACTTTTGCTCCCTGCTTTGCATCTGTCGCACTATCTCTTACAAAGAGTCGGGGCATTCAAGCTGCACAGAAGGAGGAGGAGAAGTAAAAGAAAGGCAGTGGCGGTGATGGTGAGGTGAAGGGAGGGGGAAATTGGGAAGGAGAGAGGCATCTTTGCAAGGCATGCCAAGCTCTTTCTCGGGAACAGATCGGCATCGTCCCCAATGACAAACAAATGATCCTGTAAATACTCTCCCCAAAGAAAAATACTGCCAGAACCAGGAAAAAAAAGGAAAGGAATTAAAGGACAGAAGTATTCAGGATTGCCAACTTTGTCTTCATGGTTCTGTAACTGTGGATGTGCAGATGTTAGCAAACAAAGGTGCTTACTTTGTGCCTTCACCTAATGATCTCTGCATATTGCTGCTGCCAAAGGCATGTGAACATATACCAGCCATGTTAATTGCCAATTTCTTACTCAGATTAAAATGGTCCCATCTGCCCTGGAGATAAAAGAGATGAGTGGTGTGTGTGTGCATGAGAGGGGGGCATAAACTCCCATAAGCACCACTGATTAATGCATTACCCTCAAGGGAGCATATATAGAGGTATATAATAGGTAGGTACAGAGTTGCACATAAAAATGTGGACTGCCTTGAGAATTCACTAGTGTCTTTTACTCACCCTCAAATGTTGGGAAAGTGGCACCAGGGTACTAGGGATGCCATTACAACTGGGAAAGTCAGGGGAAATGATCTGTGGTTGTATTAAAATGAAATGCAGTGAAGAAGACATTCACATTCTGAGTATGATTTGTTGAGATGGCCTAAGACATTTTGCAGCCTGAAAGAAAATGACAAATGGTGTCTCATGATAGTCAAAGTGCCCAGAACTCAATTCTAGAGGCAGCACACCTTTACTCCTATAGGGAAAACTCAACATTATCATCAACAACAAAGTGGTTACCTATCATAACATTTTAAGTTAAGCCTAGGTAAAGGTAGCAATCAGTTATTTGTGATTATTTTATGGTTATCTTCAATACATAATCTGTTTGAATAATAAATAAAACAAAACAGGATGAGACTAGTTATAGAAGGGATAATAAATAAGGAGGATTTGGAATGGTTGGAGGAAGATTCAGAAGAAGTAGAGGACAAAATTTGGAATATATATTTTTAAGGATATAAAAAGGAAATAAATTAAGAGAATAAAAAACCCAATGTTGAGAAATGTGATAGGAATTTGGAAGGAAATATTATTATCAGAAAGTTCAACACTAACACCAATAATAATGGATAAAAAATCCCAATTTTTTAAAAAATATATTAGATAAAAAATTAAGAGAGAAGAATATAGATAGAATTGGAGATTGGATAAAAGCAAACATGAGGAAGGAAACTATATTGAGAGAATTTAGAGATATTAAACTCTCATGGTTCCATTGCCTACAGTTAGAGCAATGGTTCAAGAACTGGATAAAAAATAATGGGGAAGGAGGCAAACTTACACAAGTTGAACAAATGATACAAAAAGAAAGAGCTATGAGAGGATACCACAAGCTGAAAGGAATAACTAGCAAATTGTATAAGATAATAATTGATATTAAGGGGAAAAAAATAAAGGACATAACATTAAGAGAGATATGGGAGGAAGATTTAGGGATTAGAATAAAAGAAGCAGATTGGGTACAATTATGGGATCAAAGATATTTAAAGAACTTATTGATATGTGTTAAAGAAAATTATTACAAATTGGTTTGGAAATGGTACTTAACACCAGTAAAGATTGCAAATATTAATAGGAATTCCACAAAAAATTGTTGGAGAGGTTGCATATGTGGTGGCAATGTAAATATGTAAATGAATTTTGAGGGAAGGTATTTGGAGAGATAGAAGCTATAATGGATATGAAGATAGGGAAAAGTGCAAGTATTGCATTGTTGTCACTATATAATGTTAAGAAATTAAAAAAAACAGAGAAAGATGCAATAGATAACATGTTAACTGCAGCAAGATTACTGATAGCGAAGAATTGGAAAGGTAAAATAAACATATCAATTGAAGAATGGTATAAAGAATTATGGAAAATAGCAATAAATGATAAATTGACATGTAGGTTAAGAGTCAGGAAAGGGGTATGGAAGGAAAATGATTTTGATAAAGTTTGGGGAAAAATTATTGAGAATGGCTTAAAAGAAGTAGATGGGAAATTACCTCCACAAGAAGAAATGGTATTTTGGAAAGAGAATGCAAATTGAAGTGGCTCGGAAGGGACGGGGGGCACAGAGGTGGGGAAAAAAATATATAAGATATATATATATATATACACTTTGATTGATGTAATGAATTGAGGATGGAATATAAGATTATTGAAGGTATTGATGTATTGATGTATTCTAAGAAAACCAATAAAAATATTTGGAAAAAAGAATAATAAATAAAATATATGTGTGCATGCACACATCCTTGTATGCATGTAGATGTTTCTACTCCAGCTGCAAGACTATTAAACCTAGACACTGGGGCCCCTTCCACATCTGTATAAAATCTCACATTATCTGCTTTGAACTGGAATATGTGGCAGTGTAGGCACAGATAACCCAGTTCAAAGCAGATATTGTGGATTATCTGGCTTAATATTCTGGGTTATTTGGCTATATGGAAGGGCCCTAAGAGGAAATTCAGAGTACGAATCTTGGGGTTATTTCCCTTTTAAAAATGGTATTAATACTAGCTAATTAAGTAATTAAGAGCTGCAGTAGCATCTTCAATCAGTATTTGATAGACTTCACTGGAGTGATCTGTGGAACAGGTTACTCAGCTTTGGTCCAGATGAATGATGAAATGAGAAAAAGTAAAGTCAGGTCCTACTACAATCAGTACTCCACATTCACTGGGGACTCATGTGGCACATTCATTGGGGACTCATGTGGAAGTAAATGAAACACCACATTTGATATTTTTATTGTTTCTTGAATTACATAAATCTCAATAAATATAATTACTTTAATAACTTTTTCACTTGTGAGAATACCTCTCTAGAAATTTCTAGGTACTCTTGCATAACTCAATGGTCAATGTCAACTGGAAGCTGAACATAGAATCACACTGTAAGACCTACAAATGCCAAGAGAGAACATTTTAATTAAATCTGTGAATAATCAAATCTACAAAAGTCAGAAGTACAGATCTGAGGGCCATAAGTAGTTCAGATAACAGCTAACAAAATTGTTGGTGGCCATTGCATCGCTGTTGTTGTTTTGCCAACATGTGATTGTACTAGTGCCAGAAAAAATAGACTCCCCTGGCAAAGGGACAGGATTCTTGCACTTCAGTCAATTCCTTTAGTGTTATTAGAGGAGACATCTCACTAATACTGTAGTTTGTAATGAAAAGTCAGTAAACCAGTCAGTCAGGAATTTATAAATATGTGTGATGATCTGATATGGCAGTTTCAAGCCTATAGCTGATTCGAAGGTTGTACTGCTCCAGAAAATCATCTGCAAATAAAATCTTAGCCTCATTTCAGTTGAAAAGAATCCCACTTCCTCTGGCTTCACATGTAATCATATGCTATTTCTTTTGGATTCCATGCTTCAGCAGTATGGAGGTTAAGCGGCCTTTCAGATCTTGTAGGGCTTGCAACTGTGATGAGCCCCAGCCTACAATGTCAGTGATCAGGGATGATAGGAGTTGCAGTCCAACATCTGAAGGACCATCCTCCATGTCTGTTATGAGAAATGGGCTTGTTTGTGCAACAAATAGTTCAGTGGCGGTACTGCGGCCAACCAAGTTATTCTCAGCCATCTCAATTATCCAAGAATGTTGTATAATAATAATAATAATAATAATAATAATAATAATAATAATAATCTTTATTTATACCATACCACCATCTCCCTCAACAGGGGCTTGGGGTGGCTTACATGAGGCCAAGCCCAAACAGCAAATACAATACAGTAAGAAACAACAAAATAAAATCCGAAATGTAAGCAACAACACAGTAAAATACAGAAACATGATAAATACAATAAGCAATGGACACAAAACATAAGAGTGCAATCAACAATCACAATAAAAGTGAGCGGGCCGCATGTACGATAAAATGATTAAAAACTCAGGTGAGATAATTCTTATTTATTATTATTATTATTTACTTTGCTTCTATACCGCTGTTCTCAGACCGAAGGCGACTCACAGCGGTTCACAACAATAAGAGACAGCAGAAATTCAATGTACAATATAAAAACAGTTAGCAGTCTAATCCATTACACAATTAATAACAATAAACAGGAACAGTTTATTTGCAGGGGAGATCTCATAGGGAAATGGGGTAATAAACAAGCCTTCATACAAGGGGGTGATTTATAACTAAATCTCAGGCCTTAAACAGTGCATCTAAAGCCAAAGTGCATATTAAAAAGCAATTAACCATGTAGTCCTATATGTGATCAGTCAGAAGTATGTCCAGAACCTGGGCATGCTATGGTAAGAATGACAACTCCCAGAGCCCCCCAGTGAGCACTGAGTTAAAAGAGACTTAATTCCAAGTAAGCATATGTATAACCAGTTTGTTGACTTTGGAGACCAGTCATGAAAACCTACTGTGGTGAGTTACTCACACTCATCTCTAGAAACCCCCTTGTACAACTAGTGCATAACACTTCATAAAATGTAATGAATCCTTTCTTCTTTCTCTGTATTTCTCACCGGTCCAGGATTCTTCTTATCAGAGTTTCTTGACACGTGAGAAACATGATTTTCAACCATTTTGTATTATTCACCCTCCCCTACACACAATTATACACTCATTGTTTCATTCTCATTTGAAAACAGTGTGGCATAAGGTAATCATAACCAACCAAGTGAACTTCTTCAGGTTGTTATTCGTTCTTGTTTCCTGTTGCTTCTGTAAGTTACAGGTGAACCTTTGGCATGCCCTTTGGGAGATTTATTCATTAACACTTGGATCAAGCTCACACAGTGGCCAAGATGCAAAATTGCAGTGGAACTCTTTTCTGTTTACTTGCCCTTTCAAGTGACATACATTTCCATTTTCTTTTTTTGGAAGGAGAACTTTGTTGAAGAGCTTCCCCTATTGTGCTGACTTTATAAAAGTCTTCAGAATTAGTTTCAGTAGTTATTTGGAAGTGGCCATTGCCTTAACAGACACCCTGTTGTTATCTCCCCCTTCTCTCTCCCCCCACCCCGCATCTTTTGCTAAGCCGGCTGCTTATTCTGCAGACCCAGGGCTTGTCCAAGTTCTCCTCCCAGCTCCCCCAGTAACCTTTACAGGAAAAAGCATCCCATTAAATGGTAGGTGTGTGCTGCACTCCTGACCACATAGCCCAAGATGTTTCCTGCCTGTATTTCAAGAGCAGCCTCGGATGCCACAACCCCACCTCCCCTCCCACACCCCATAGGGGCCGTTCTGTCAGTCCAGGCATTTAATTAGCTAATTACAACCTGCTGACATGAATACACCAAATATGGAGTTTGGAGAACATTTTTTCTTGCAGTTCATTTATTATTAACCCCCCAGTAAACATCTGATACGCTCTTCCCTTAGGGGACAGAGTGGTAATTGGTCCCTTGAACACTAAGTTCTCTTACTAATCTGCCTGAGCTGGAACTGAGTGTCGCCATCTGTCCATATTTACACATACACCCCACCGTGCATTTCATGTTCTGCTAAAGAAAGGGAGAGAAGTATCAGGGAAGCAGTTTGAATCCAGCTAGGAAGACCAGCCACTTTTGTGTGGCACTTTTCAGACAGATGTGCCCTCCTCAGGAAAGGAGATGAGACAGAGGAAAACAACAACAACAACAATCACAACAACAACAACTCCACTTGCCTGGTTCTCCTGTATTTGTTTTAATGCAAAGTCTTTTCCTTTTCTCTGTTTCCAATTTGTGAACCGTGTAAACATGGAAATGGCCCTTTTCTCAAGACTCGAGAAAAAATAAAAAGTTTGACAAAAGATTCTTCTCACCTCAAGTTAAGTCTTTTATCTAGAGGGGATATGTTGTTTTCTTGTTACTGATGCTGCTGATGTTGTGTGTTTCACGTTTCTCTGCTTTATAGTGACACTAAGATGAACCTATCATGGGGTTTTCTTGACAACGTTTGCTCAAAGAGTGTTTGCCCTTGCCTTCCTCTGAGGCTGAGATAATTTGACTTGCCCAAGGTCACTTGTTGGATCTCCATAGCTGATCAGGGATTCAAACTTTGCTTTTCATAGTCCAACACTCAGAATATGATATTCAAATGGAAAACATCTATAACAAATGAGGAAAATATATGCACACTTTTCAAGGCACTTTTCTCATCTAAGATTCCTTCCACTTGCCTGTGGACTGGAGAAGTTTCCCTGGGGCTTGAGAGTTAGGCCCTGGCATGTGGAAACCCTAGACATGTTCTACACTATCTCTATGTAACAGTTATGGTTGCATGAGGTGCAAGGATATCTGGATTCATCTGTAATTGCACAGGAGGACCCAAAATATTTTTCTGCAAATCCTGCCTACTTCCGTGCTATTATTCCCCAAACTGGCACCTCTTTCCTGCAGTTCCACTTTAATGGTTACATTCATACAGGTCAGTTTCTGAAAGCTGAGCTTGTGGTGGTAGGAGCACAGTTGTTTTATTTGTTTTTCTTTTGTTTTGTTTTTTAAATCATGAATTAGTTATATTCTGCCATGCTTTGCTGTCTCAATTACCAGACTCTCAATAGAAGAGTGGGCTCAGCTCCGTTACCATGTACACAGTAATAGTTCACTTCTCTGTTGTTCTTCTTTGATCAGACACAGGTGGATGACAAGCCTTCGACTTATCCGTTGAAATAGGTGCACATTATTGTCCGGATGATTATATCTAATTACATCCTGGTTAATTATCAAACATGATTAATTATAGCGGAGCCACTTTACTTCTGAGTCTGATGCATCTTCCAGATGTCATACTGCTGCCTGCCATGGTACAATTTCCTAAGGACTTGTTTTTGCACTGTGCCCATTGGAGAGAAACGTAAGGATGCAGGATAAATGTCAGAACAATTTACCATTGTTTTTCTGTACCTCTAACTTCCACCTCAATTCACATTGCAGGGAAGCATAAATTTATTTATTTATTTATTTACTGCATTTGTAGACCGCCGTTCTCAGCCCTAGGGCGACAATAAATGACAATAAATGGCAGCATTTAGCTTAAACCCTTCAGTTGTTGGAGTATGCAGAGGCTTGATTTGAATGCTTCAGTCTTCTATCTTCCTTTTGAATAATGTGATGTGATTAAATCATCTATATATTTTTGCAGTGACTTCTTTTAGCTAAGTGAATGCTAGTATCTGCTCTCCTTGCTTTTGTTTATCCACATTTGACAAGCGGATGGCATCTTTAGGCATTTTCTAGTTCCTCCAAGATGACTTTATAGTGTTTTTGGGCAGGAAGTCTTTCACTGCTGGAAGGTTTTCTATTCTCTATGAGTTTACATATCATCATGAACTCAAGGAACACATTATTCACAAATACAGGAATTATACTGCATATTTGCAATGATATTATTTGCCTCACAAGCTGCAATTTAATTTTGGAAAAAAAATTTCACCTTTAAGGATTCCAGTTTGATGTCTTTGCGAAATTTTCACATATATGTGTGATTTCTAGACACATAGTAGAGCAGGGGTCCTCAAACTAATGCCCAGGGGCCAGATTCGGCTCTCACTCAGGGTCAACCTAAGTCTGAAATGACTTGAAAGCACACAACAACAACAGTCCTATCTCATCAGCCAAAAGCAGGTCCACACTTCCCATTGAAATACTAATAAGTTTATATTTGTTAAAATTGTTCTTCATTTAATTATTGTATTGTTTTAAAGTGTTTTTGCTCTACAAATAAGATATGTGCAGTGTGCATGGGAATTCATTCATGTTTTTTTCAAATTATAATCCGGCCCTCCAACAGTTTGAGGAACTGTGACCTGGCCCTCTATTTAAAAAAATTGAGGACTCCTGTGGTAGAGTATGCAGGCAACTACTTGGCTACAGAGCCAATGGTCATGTTCCAGATATGACAAGATCTTCCATGAGGATCAGTCATTTAATGTCACCTAGAGACATTATGATACATACCTATGTTGAATAGATTTATTAAATCATCTATTCCTAATGGTGGCCATTGTATTGCAATTCCTTCTTAAAATAGGTGCTAATATTATCTTGCAAATTCCTCCCGCTTTCATACTATGATTCCACAAAATCCCTCCCATTTTCCACCACATCCAAATGTAGAGGCAGTATATTTTTGACAGCTGGAAGATATTTCAGAAAAAATGAAGCAGATTGCCTTACCATTTTTTTTAGATATGGTGGGTGAAGAAAATTTTCCATGCCTATTCTTCATAATATCTGGTCACATCACATAACAAACAATATGACAGGCATAATGATAAAATAGTACAGTTTGAGACCCATATTCGAGAGGGATACATATCCAGACCTCACATGGATATGCAAAAATGAAGGACTTCTGGCCCATGAATACCACAGAGTTGTACTAGAGGACCTAGAAAATGTCTAAACACATGTTGAATGTAGGTAAATGAAACTGCGGATACTGGTCCTGTGGATATGGAATATTCATACAGGCATCTCTTTTTCTCATGCTTAGTGATGTCACAGGCACTATTCAATCATTCCCTTAAACAGCTGCACATTCCAACTGGCAACCAACACAGCTGTGCAAATGATAAAAGGGGCTTATAACAGAAGTACTATTTTCCCCTTTCACTCTCAGCTGGGTTCAAAACATTTCCGTACAGCCTGCATATTAAATATGCAGAAAATGACATTTTCCCTTGCACGTGTATAACCTACGTTATAGAACAATGTGATTTCCTTACACTGAATGGTCAAGCTTGGGGGTTATATGGATGATCAAGGCAGAGGAGAGAAGCCTGCAATAATTGGGCAGGGTTGGCACATTACCTTGGCTGGACCAATGACAATTGACTGGAAAGAGCCTTGCTTTATTTCTGCAATTTCTGGAGAAAGAAAGAAAGAAACTCAACCCACAATTGCCCATCCGACTCAAAACATGGCAAAATACAGAAGGATGGGAAAGGTGCCAAGACTGCATTCAGCCTGCCTTTGGTTGGAACAAAGCTGCCCAATGCAGATGTGTATGGGGACATAAAGACTCTAGTGATGACTCCACAGAATTAATTTTCTCTAAATGAAAACAGCAACCGAAGAGAAAAGACAAGGCAAATTATCAACGCTAATCACAGTCTCTAGCTTTTGCTTTTCCCCTCTTTCTCTTGTATGATAATTATGATAATTAACAAGCTAACAAGGTCCTAATAAAAACAGTTCTTGGTCCTCAATGTATAATTAATATTTACATTAATAACAAGCTTCCATTTATAGTATGCTTGGGAGATAAATCCCCTTAGAGAATGAACATTATAAATGCTGCTCACATGCATGATACATTTACCTAGTTTCTCACATTTCAAGGAAATACATACAGACTCTTTATACTGATGGCTTTACATCTTTTCTGTTAACCAACGGATGAAAGTTAAAGGCAACTTTAAAGTCAATAGCTATGTTCCTTTCATTGGCACTGATGCAGCCTTTGAAACTGTTCATGATTGTGATAGCTACTTCCTCATAATTCCCAGAAAAATGTTTAGTTTTTTTTTAAAAAAACAAACAAACAAACAAACCTCTATGTCTCAGAATCATGACTCTAGCATTATATTTTTGAGATGTTTCTACATAAAAACACTTGTACTTGGATGCAGTCAGTTACTAGAAATCCAGTGTAGGGTAGCAATTAAGAAACTTAAGGTAAAGGGTGAAAACCCCTGACATTAAGTCCAGTCATGTCCAACTCTGGGGGTTGGTGCTCATCTTCATTTCTAAGCTGAAGAGGTGGCATTGTCCGTAGACACCTCCTAGGTCATGTGGCCAGCATGAATGTATGGAGCGCCATTACCTTCCCACCAGAGCAGTACCTATTTATCTACTCACATTTGCATGTTTTTGAACTGCTAGGTAGGCAGAAGCTGGGGCTGACAATGGAAGCTCACACTGCCCCCTGGATTCAACCTGCGACCTTTCGGTCAACAAGTTTAGCAGCTCAGCAGTTTAACCCACTGCACCACCGGGGGCTCCATTATTCTGTATGAAGGACTACACCCTGCCCTATGGCTACCACCAATTTGCTAGAATGATCATGAAGGAAACATTAGTGACCATGTCATGGGTGGCATTGATGACAATGGCGAAGTGTCTAGCTATTGGTAGAAGGACAGTTATGGAGGCATATTCTGTTGGTCTTGAAAGTTGTAATACAGAAAATATGGGTCTCAAAAGAAGTAAAACAACAACAAGGAAACAGCAGCTGAGGAGATAGAAGTCCATATGAGAGGGGCAGCATAATGCAAAGAAGGAAGACAGGTCAACTAAGGCGTATAAGCAATAAAATATTGCTTGATCTTATACAGTATAGCAAGGGCAGTTGCACTGTGAGCTGTAGTTTGTAACCTAGATGTTGCAGTCACAAACCTATTAAAGTTTGTATCGAGAAAGGACAGCCATATACAGTCCTCAGGCCTTTGTACATGACTTCTCCAGAAAAGCTGGAGCTGTTTGAATAAATCTTCAAGAGTATTAGATGAAAATGGCATTTCCCATAACTATCCAGTCATCATAGATGTAATATTTGAGACTCCAAAGACATAGAACAACAGCATGTAACAACTACTGTTGTGCAGCCATGCTGGCCACATGACCTTGGAGGCGTTGATGGACAAAGTTGGCTCTTTGGCTTGGAAATGGAGATGAGCACTACCCCTCAGAGTCAGACACGACTAAACTTAATGCCAAAGGGAAACCTTTACCTTTACCTTACAGTGGAAAATGAAGTCTAAGGGTATAAACTGTGCAACAGCTGAAATTAACTTTAAAGAAAAGATAGAGAGAGGTAGTTTTAGGTAGCAATCAGTAGCAAAGAGACAATGAAGGGAAATGGGTGGCCTAACAAGAACTTCAGTCAGCTATGGATAGTAGCATTTCAGGAGTAGGCATCAGAGATACAAGAAGGAAATAAAAAACAAACTAGATTTAGAGCAATGATATTGTTGAGAGCTTTCAAGGAAAAAATACCTTTATTCTGAAGATGAAAGGAGTGAGAAGCTAGGGAAGGTAACTGACATGGGTGACATGAATGGTGGGAAGAATTGGATGTTTCTTGCAGCAATGTTTTGAACAGAAGTGAGAATAATGATTTGGAAAAGATATTTCTAGAGATAAGGCAGTGAGGTTACCAAGACAAGAGGTTCTCAATCATGAACCAGAGTTTTAGGTGATATGATAAAGAAGAACCTGTAGGCACAATACCAACAAGTGGTCACTGATTGGTGGTAAAGTCATCTTGCAAAAAACTAGTTAAAGAAGAGGTAAACTATCAATGTTAGATGATTACAAAAATCTTGAGCCAAAGTGCAATGCAAAGCTAGCAGATCATGCTGAATTTTCTATGCAAATGGATCATGTAGTATTTGTGAGACTAAAATACATTGGTAGTATAAGCTTTCATTGACTTCATCGGATACATGGAATGAAGACTCGATTTAGCATGCGCATGCACATGCGCGTGCACATGCGCATGCACATGCTAACAGCCTCCAGCCCAGCTTACCTGCCTGAACGTATCTCCCTCTGTGAACCTCCAAGGACCTTAAGATTGTCTGGAGAGACCCTGCTCTCAGTCCTACCACCATTACAGAATAATTTGGTGGGAACAAGAGACAGGGATTTCTTGGTGGTGGCCCGTCGGCTATGGAAATCAGATCTGCCCCCTCCCTCATGACCTTCCAGAAGAAGCTCAAACCCCGATTATGGGATCAAGCCAGATACAGTGTTCCCTTAATGCTCTGTGGTTCACCTCCCGCAGACTCGCTGTTTTGCGGGTTTTTTAAAAAAAAAATTAAAATACAAGTACTGAGGGAACACTGTATACAAAGATCTATAAACCCCACTTGCCAAAGTGGCACCAGCGAGGAGCACAGAGAGGGCCACCAAGGCAGCTTCCGCTGGGGCTTCTTCCTCCGAGGCTGGAGAGGGCTAAGGCAGCTTCCGCCGGGGCTTTTTCCCGGTTGCTCTTCCTCAGGCAACTGGGTGAGAGCCCCATGTCAGTGGGGAAGCAGGGAGGGAGATGGGTGGCTCCAGCAAGAGGAGGAGGGAGGGAGGGAGGGGGAAAGAGGAGAGGAAGAGAGAGGAGGGGAGAGAGGAGTGGGCAGAGCTATACTGTACATATACAGTATAGCGTTGCTACATCACAGTTTTTCACTTATTGCGGGGGTTCCTAGAGATGGGTCTTTAGCTGATGGCAATGGATTGATTTGGAAGATGTGAAATGGTGAACTGTTTTAATGTATTTATAATTGTTTTAATGTAGGGTAATTGTATATTATGTTTGTTTATTGTTTGGCATCGAATGGTGCCTGTTGGTAGCTGTCTTGAGTCCCTCTTCGGATGTGAGAAGGACAGGATAGAAATGTTCCTAACAAATACATACATACAGTCGTAGGCATGCTGTTCACTGCATCACCTTCAGCTCAAAACAGACTTCAAAACTGCATTTGATTCTCCACTTACACGATTAGTGCAGCACTGTTTGTGCTGGCAGAAAGTCACTGTTCAATATTGGTCTCAGTTATATCAAGCACAAAATAATCCACATGGAAGACTCTATAATAGAGAGATATGTATACAGACTTGGTTTTGTTAAAAAACATTTTTGTCCCTGAGAAAAGGGTGTGATTCTCTCTGCAGTCAAAGCAGACACCTTTACCTAAATCTCAGAATAACTTGGAAAACGGATATAGACAGATCTGACTCTCGTAGGACAGAGCCACATTTTCAGCCATTTGTCTTATGAATGATTTAGTGCTTGTTTGAAAATTAGAGTTACTTTAAATAAAAGACAAAGCCTCTAAAGTTCCAATGAACCCTGTGGAAATGATCAAAAGGATGTTTAGCTAAGGGCACCAGGTGAGAGGATGATAATGTCAAGAATTACAGTACTATACACACAGTGGCACACCGTTCAAGACAGCTTGTCCAGCAGGCCTTTATGTACACAGCAGGCTGGAAGGGGAAACATTAACTAAGTCACAAGAATTGGGTCATTTATCTTATCGGCAGATGGGGGAATAGGTTATCGTTCAAGCAGGCACACCTGCTCTGCTTTGTAAAAACTGTACTCATGCCATCACAGAATGTAATATTGGTCCTTGTTTAAACATTCCAGGGGTGGAATGGGATATATGGTATCCTGTCAAGGCAAGGCAAGGCACATAGTTTTGTGCTCAGAGGGGAGCTATTCCGGTTTAGGTTTAAGATTAAGTGATACATTTCATGAAGATGATGTTTTGTAATGGACATTGTCTATAGACAAATAAAATTAATATGAATCTCAGCTTGAGAAACGAATACCCACCCAGTACTTTCCTTTTTAAAAAGTGAATAATATTTTCATAAGATAAGGCAAATTAATTAGACAAATGGTATCGTAAAAGGTAAAGTGCTAAGTGTGAAGCTTCATGTTTAGCATGATTGAACGAAAACCACTTTTGTTGGAATGGAAGGCTACAACATTATTGGTTACTGCTTTATTAGTCTATTGTATTGGTTCAGATCTGTATATAAGTTGGCCTAACAGTGTGATGGATAAATGAGTTTATGGGTGTTGGTAGAAAGCTTTAGTCACTTACTCCTCAGCCTAACTTGGTCCCAACCATTTCAGTTGCCTCTGATTGGCTGCCAGAAACCATGAAAACTGTGTGGGCTTCTGGGCAAGAGAAGCAGATTTGACACACACCATCCACCATTATTTTGCCTGCAGCAGCAATTCACAAATCAATGCTTCAAATGAGTTGAGAAATGCACTTAACAGTATCATTGCTGAGTAGTGTAAAGGTTTATGTCACTATTTTTGTATTTGAAGGATTTGTTTTGGTATCGTAAAAGGTAAAGTTTCTCCTTGACATTAAGTCTAGTCATGTTTGACTCTGTGGGGTGATGCTCATCTCCATTTCTAAGTCAAAGAGCAGGAGTTGTCCATCGATGCCTCCAAGGTCATGTGGCTGGAGTGACTGCATGGAGAGCAGTTAGCTTCCCTCTGGAGCAGTATCTATTGAGCTACTCACATTTGCATGTTTTTGAACTGCTAGGTTGGCTGGGGCTAACAATGGGAGCTCACCCCGCTCCCCGGATTCGAACCGCCAACCTTTCAATCAGTAAGTTCAGCAGCTCAGCAGTTTAATCCACTGCACCATCAGGGGCTCCTTGTTTTGGTATACATCTGAGAAAATGATCAGATCAATTTGTTACTGTAGTATGTGTTTATACATTAGAATAATGAGACTAGACACAGAGATGTGGTTTTTTATTTTTAAAAAAGCCAATTTAATGACCTAGAATCAATTTAAACTGATGAACCTGGAATGGAGAAAGATTAGTTTAGCCATGAAGCTAGATTTCACCTGTTGACTACCTTCTCAGCCTTCCTTGGATGAAACTCTTGAGTGCAGTCCAGTAACTGGGTTGCTTCCTAACACACTATCTACTGGGTGGTAAATCCATGGTACTTCCAGCCAATTCCCAGGATTTTATAAGTGAGAGCACAAAACTCCTGGTCTACTTATTAGGGTCCAGAATTAATCAGTCCAAACCTACATGTGCAACAGTCAGGAGGTTATGGACAACAGGGTCATTTTATGTTTCTATTAGCATAAGGATATTTCTTTGGAGGAGAGGATAATAATATTGCTTTCTTAAATAAACAATTTTTCCTTGAATGTTATTCAACATGTCAGTGTTGCAGAGAATGATACACTGAATATACAGAGTTGCCTGAGGGCTGAGAAGGGCGGTATACAAATATAATAAATAAATAAATATTATCCATACCTACAACTCTCATATTTGCTGTGTTCACATCCCTTGGTAACTTTGTCTGCCCCTTTTCTTTGGGTGCCTAGAGATTGTATTTCTAAATGCTCAGCTACAGTGCTACAAATTTGAGGGCTGGTGAAAAATTTCATTTGTGGAGAGATTTCTTAATAAACACAATTCCCTCAGTTTAGCTCCCCAGCCTATACCTACACAACCGGAGAACTTTGGGCTTAATTTGTAAACATTACACACACACACACACACACACACAATTGTTGTTTTGAAAGGCTTGCATTTGTATGCTGTCTTGGGATATCTCTATATAGTGTGGGATATAAATATTGTATTTTAATAAAATTAAAATAAATGCAATAAGAGACTCGTGTGCAAGGAATCTCATTACATCCTGGATCTTGAAAGGCAGGTGCTGCTGAGCCACATCTGCAAATTGTAAGCATTACTTATTCTCCTACACACACCACCATACATCACTCGAAAACTACCCTATCCATTTTTATGGCATATGACTCCGGAGACCCCAGACATGCCATCAATTTAATGGCTATCACTTCTGTAATTGTCCCTCAGCTACCTCCCCAGAGACAAGTTTATCACTGGATTCATTTTTTAAAGACAAATAAATTGTCAAGCCTCTAACATTTGTTCACCCTTTTGTGACACCCCAATGCAGCATTATAGTAACGTAACACAACACACCCCATGTGGTACCATGGATTGGCAATTCCAAGGACATTTATTGTTATCTTTCATTTGCTTGTATCTCTTTGAGGAGCACATATATATTTAAACGACATGAATGGCATATTTTAACTCTGCATCCAAAAGCAGTAGGATGGGAGAGTGGATGGATGGCAGACGAGGGAACAGATAAAGTTACTGATAGAGACCAAATGTTCAGAATCTCACACCTTTGTCTTACAATCCTAGGATGTTCAAACCCCTCCAAATGCTTCCTGATGCAGTTGTTGTTACTGGTTTACATTTCCATGGTGCAGGGAATCCGCTCTAGGTTTCAGTCCAGGCTTTCTAGGAGTTTTCTGGGGTTCTGAACATTATTCTTAGTTGGGTCAAGCACTACCTTTAAATCTAGCCAAAATCCGGAATGGCTTCACTGCCCCAATGATATGGGAGCCCTCAGTGGCCATTGTCCTCATTAAGGTTATCTTGCCTTAACAAGGAGTTTTGAAATACTAATGTTTTAGCTGATAGCTCACATATATCAATAGGATAATTTATCTGCTCTGAGTTTTAATTATATTTTAAAGATGCTATCCAAAACACTGAACCCATTTCAGGAACCCACTTCCAAAACATGGAAGCCTCCAACCATTCCTGTATATTCTTCATCTCAAAGGAACTGTTGCCTATTCCAGTGGCTGATACTTTAGTTGTTTTAGGAGTTTCTAGTACTTGGAGGAAGAGAGATAGAAGAGACAGTGACAAAACACAGGATGGGTGCAACTACTAGAAGATGCCATCATTTGGTGGTGATTTGCTGATGACTTCAACTTATGGTGACCCTATGAATAAGAGGCTTTCAAGGACCTCTATTATCAATTGCCTTGCTCAGGCTTTTTAACTTTAGAGCTATGGTTTCCTTAACTGTCAATCTAAATGTGCTCTTTCTTTTTCCCCACTGCTACATTGCCTTTCGGTTCCTAATGAAAATAGTCTTTTCCAGTGGACCATGTCATCTCATGATGTGTGAAAACTATAACCTTAAGTTATTTGGCTTTTACCACTTCATCACATGGCACTTTTTTAGCCTCCAAGGACACATTCCTGCCAGTCCAGTGGCAGATGGGCACGTTGCCCATCACACAACAGAGGTCCTGCCCACAACCTAGGAAGCTTCCCTCAAAACACAGGATCCTGTTTCCTCCATGTGATGAGGGAAGCATCGCACAGGGTGACCAGGTTGCCCCTCATCCCTGCCGTTTCACCACGGAGGCTGGTGAAACAATACTGGGAGGGAGTCCCCCATGTAACTCCTAGAGGGAGTTAAAGATGGATTTGTTCTATAATTCATTTGGCATTTTTTATAAAATTAATCTAAGGAAGCAGGCTGAGTGAAGAAGAAAAGCCTCATTTAGAAGGACCCTTCTATCATCCACATTAATTGCCTTCAAACATTTCATTCTCATGCAAGAGCACACACATCACACAATTACCATGTAGAACAAGTCTTGTTAAAATACACAGACCCCACTCTCTTTAAATGTCCAGTGTGTTGCTTGTTTGGATTTCAGTTGATCTTATGTGTGGCCTTGCACTATAGCTGTCAGAAGTTTCTGAAGAATAGAATGTAACAACTGGATGTATGATTTCAAGATGTATGCCCTATACACAAAGTAAAAAAAATCACTGTGAATTTGGAAGACTGTGAAGAGGACAGTTAATGTTTTACTGACCTCTGGAGGGGAAAATACTATGTTCTCACATAACTTCTCAATTAGCTGTTAATGGTGGTTCTTCAAAATTTCACTCTAAAAAAATGAAAAATTTTACACAAAAAGAAATAATGCAAGTAATGGTAGCATTAGTAACACTGATATTTCACTGTTTCTGCTGAAAAATCAGCTGCCTTTGATTTTACTTATGCTGTCACACAGTAATAGCCAACCCAAGGAAGAGAATTTCAACATCACTGTTAGGAGACCAGTTGCATTTGTTCTTCTTTCAACCATCATATAGTCAACAGTTCCAAGAATGGTGACTGCACTTGCTTGCTTTCCCTACTACCTCTTACTTCTCTACTCACTTTGCCTTGTATACCATGTCTCTTAGTCTGTTTTAGCATTGATATAAAGAAGCCGTTTTGGAAGCTGATTAGTTAAAACATTTCCCATTATATTAACTGCACAGAGACTGGCAATGCTCCCAGACTCTGGAATTCCCTCCCCAGAGAGTCCAACGTGGCCCTATCCCTGCTTGCTTTTCATATGCAGATAAAAACATTTGTTTGCCATCAGGCATTTATAAACTGATGAGAGTTGAGCTTCTAAAGACAGAGTATTTGGGATTTTAAGATGGGTCTTTAAAATACATTTTAATATTTTTAATATTGTTGAATAACACATTGTTTTTTAACTTTTGTATTTATATTTCATGAGTTCACATAGTTTTTAATTATCATTATTTTATATTTATTGTTAGCCACCTTGGGAGAAAGGTGGGATAAAACAACATTAAATAAATGAATAAAAAACCTAGTGGTGGGATCTGGAATTCTAAAGATCTTCAAGATTTTCTCATCCTGCACCAAAGCACCAGTGGTGATTTTGAGTAACTTTCAGGCCTTACAACTGAACTGGTATGAGACTCCTAATATGATTGTTTTATCAGAAGTGAAGCAGCAATCTTCTGTGCACTTACTTGAGAGTAAGACACACTGAATAACTGACAAAACATTCAACGTTCAATGACTAGTGATAGAAAGGCCTTTTGCTTTGCTTCCCCTTGTCTCTCTACTCTGCATCCTTCATAGTCTTTAGTGTTTGTTCTTCAGTTTTTAAGAAAAGCTATCATAGCTCTTCAAGGCCTTTATTTATTAAATTTTCATAATAATTTTCAGTAAAAACAATGCTTAAGACAGTGAAAACAAAAATAAGATTAATGCTACAGTATTAATTACATTATTTAAAAATACATGATTAAAAATAAACAGCATAAACTAGCTAAAACCTACATAAACAAGCAAGTCAACTTAAAAGCATATATATTATACAAATAAAAATGTGTTTCCTTGTTGGGGAGAGGACACCAGGGATAGAGCTAGACTGGGAATGAGTTCCAGAGCCTGCAAGAAGCCACCAAGAAGGCCTTCTCTCTCATTTCTGGCTCAGGTGCCTCTGATGGTAGCAGAGGAGAAAGTAATGTGCCTTTGACCTCCCTAAATAAAATCCAACACTGCAGTCATCGTTGATTTATTATTTAGCATCAAGGAAAATAATTATTGCTTTAACTCATTATCAAGCAGGTGAACTGATTTGTTTTGTTTCTGAAAGACCACATTGCTTCTCAAATGAAGCAATGTGGTAATTTTGTATGCCTTTAAGTAAATTCAGCATAAAGAACTCTCTTTTAAAATCAAACAAAAACAAAGCCTCCATCAGGAAAGGACATATGATGGAAGAATGAATTTTATTGCCATTAGGAAAGAAAACTGAAGTTTTTAAATAAAACAAGAGTCCAAGATCCACAGAAGAGTGATGTCTTTGTAAGTCAGCCAAAATGCACAAAATACATCGCTCAAGAAAAGTATCATTCTTTTGTGATTTTGTTGTATTTGCTCATGGCCAACATGGTATGAACAAAAATTAGTTAAATATTATGGAACACTGCAACCTTCTGTTCATTTTTGCGAACTGCAGTTTATCTTCCATTGGAGGGCATCTATACATCAGACCATTGTATGTAAATCCATATAATGCGATTTGAAACTGTGTAGATTCATATAATTCAGTTCAATTGAATTAAACTGCATTATATGGATTTACATTGACCATATAATGCAATTTCAAACTGTGTTATATGGCAATGTAGATGGGGTCCTAGGAATAAGAGACTTTGTTATACTTATTCTCAATAAATGACTTTAAATTGTGAACATTTTCTTATGAACTAACACACCTTGGGATTTGCAGTGTAGAGGTGGACATTTATAAAACTTTCAGGTGGAGAACTTTGCAAACTACAAACTCCAAGATTCTACAGGCTGGAATCATTGTAGTTAAGGTGGAAAATAGCATTATGACTGTAATGTGTGAGTGGGTCTCTTGGAATGTCTAGGTAATACAGCAGTCTTGCTTATCCAACATAAATGGGCTGGCAGAATGCTGGCTAAGTGAAAATGTTAGATAATAAGGAGGCGTTAAGGAGAAGCCTATTTAAACATCAAATTATGTTATGATTTTACAAATTAAGCACCAAAACATCATGTTTACAACAAATTGACAGAAAAAGCAGTTTAATACACGGTAATGCTATGTAGTAATTACTGTATTTACAAATTTAGAACCAGAACATTGCAATGTAATGAAACAGATGTGGATCCGGGTAGGAGACAGACTGCACTGAATACAGAACGTTGGATAAGTGAAGATTGAATAAGGTATTAGGTAAACCATTTTTTTTTTCAAAACTGAAAATATACTCCTGGCCAATTCTTTTTCTTCTTCTTCCTTTTGACACTTCTGGTCATCTGTGTGTCTCCCTAAGAGTCCCACAAAATGTGAGTGCGAGTTCCATGTAGTTGCCTGCTCCAGCTAAGGCTATAGTTCCAAGTTCACTTCCTAGCAAAGCTTTGTAAAATTACTTTTGGAACACCAACTCTTAAAATCTCCCAGACCACATGATCAGTGAGCATCCTGGAAATTGGTACAACAATGAAGTCATGTTTCTATCCTTTGCTAATTAAGAGTTAAATTCAACTGAACTCAGATAAATATACATACATTTAAAGATAGTGAACATCAGCTGTAGAAATCTATGAGTATTGGGTCATGAGCAGAATTTATTGCTAGAGACCCATGTATTCTACTCTATCCTATTGGTAGAAAATCATCTTCCAAAGTTTTTTTAAAATATAAATCTAAGAATAAATAAAATATAAAAACCCTTATAGGTTGAGAAATGAAGTGAGTATCAAATGAAAAACAACATTCACTTTGATTCTTGGTATTGCTGTGCTACCCATTCTACACATTCCCTGGGAAATGTTATCATCATAGTGATAATACAGAGTAAGTTGTGTTGTTGTTTTTTTTCTCTCTCTCTTACGTTTTGGTCAGCAAACATCCACTAACTCCACTAACTGCACAAGTGCTAGCTGCTTTCCTAAGAAAGTTCTGATTTTCAGCAGTGCTTTTTCTGTAAGGGTCATAGTTTCATTCCATTTATTCTTTTCTGGGCTTGTGTAGGTCACCAAGTTCTCACTGTACTGCAAAACCAACTTCAAAAACCTGCAAAAATGAAGACCAGGGGGAAAAAAAGCCTGCTAAACCAAGTTTTGATTGTAAATAAAAGTTTCCAAAAACTATTGATTTTCCAAAAGGTATTTTTCTCTGGTTTTGCAGACCTCCAGAAGTACAGCTGATAAAAACAAAACTTATAACTAGGCATGTTTACTCCAAGCGAGCCCCATTATGTTCCGTGATGCTAGTTCACTCGCCATTGTATTAGGAGTGGAACCTTAGACCATGTTGGCCGAACACAGATGCTATGTTGGATAAATTTAACTTTTGTGGTTTTATTTCTGTAGAAACACAGCCACCAGTTGCATGGATATAAGTATGAAACATCCCCATTGTGATCCTAATCATCACCAAGCAAAGTGGGGAGAGCAATTTGGATAGGATTAATTTTTATTAGGATTAGATCACTGAGAGAAAAGGTTTTATCCTGCAATTCACATCAAAGCATCATTGTTGTTGTTATTACTATTATTTTAAAACCCCCACTATCCAAAAAAACATTGTACATAATATTATAATGAACTTCCACAACATGCCCTGGATCATTTTTGAAGTTTTAAACTTCAACTAAAGTGGGGGAGGAGGGATAAGTAGGAATGCTGCAAAAGATGGAAACATCAGCCCGACAGTATTATCTCGGGGGGGGGGGGGGGGCATGAACAGGATTGGTGCTGGTGCTATGCTAAGACTCTCTTCACTTCATGCATCATCATCATCATCACTATCATGTGTCTGGTAAGAGGATGTGTAAGAAATCACTCAGGCAATCAACTGAATGACAGTGAGAAAAAAAGAAGTTACATAAGTTACTTTAAACTAGATTGTACTCACTTTAGGTATTGCTGATAGTCTGAAACATTTTTTTCACAAGCCGCATAGATACTGATTAATTCCAGAGTAATCAAGATTAAAATGAGCTGTAACACAGGAGACAGAAATCCAATACTGGTGGAAGAAATAAAAACAACAGTCAGATTAGAAAAGTGATAAAGTCTTAATGAAGAAGAAAAAACAGCTTTATATTATGTTAGTCTTCCCAAAGAAGTCAGGAGGGAAAAAGAAGAAATCAGCATTGTGGACAAGGACCTTCAAACCTTCTCATTTTTGAATGGCAAGATATGGGGGTGAGATTTGGGTGTGCATACAGTTTGTGTGTGAGCAAGCAAAAGAACATATTAGTACATGAAGAAGAAAAAAGTATGACATGTGTCCAAATGCATCAGTGTGCACCTGTGGACCTTGGCTTATCACTTATTCCCCCATGTGGCAACTGGAAGAACTGTCCTTTCTTGATGTAACCAATTTTACTCTACAAGTACAAGCACTGCTACATATAACTCTACAAAACAGCAGTTGATTAAAGTCTAGACACAAGTTTCTCCAATGTCCATGCTGTGAAAGGACTCGCTAGCAAACCTAACTCAAGGAAGCCTAGAATGGCTTAGGGAATACTGTGGAGGGAGACTGCAGGGGAAAGCAATGTAACAAAACCAAAGGCTTGTCTCTGTGAGATACAGATGGGGGTTGAGTATGATGCTGACAGTGAAGTGCTGGAATAGAGGCAGCATAGTTATCAAGAGAAAGAGCTGACTAGTTTAGGGAGCTGCAATTGTGTGCTCCATTTAATTATTTATTACATGTGTCTTAACATTTGTAATAATTATAATAATTGTTTTAATCACTTCCACTGCTGTTATTAAGCTTGGCAGGGGTGGTGGTACTTATAGTGAATTATGTTAGATCAAAGACATCTATTCAATAAAAATGAAAACTACACAGAACTAACTTAGTCTGGACCAAATCTATAAAATCAACATAGTTATGTAGAACATTTAAGATGTATTTCATAAACCATCCATTAAACAATATTTTCCATGGAAGTTAGTTTTTGTTCCTTTTCAAAATAAATAAAATAGAACTTGCTTTCTTCTCATGCACAGATAGTTGTTCCGCTGGCGTGATCGCAGTGACTTGTTTATCCATTGCTTATGTCTCGCTTCACATGTAGAAATGACTTGACATGAGACCTGGTGGCACTGGGTACTTATTTGACGAAGCACTACAATGATTTCCAGAACCGTTCGTGGGCAGAAAAGGACAGGGATATGCTTGCCACAGAGTTCAGTCAGTAATCTGAAAGGCACAAACATATCTTATTATTTTAGAGCAGCAGTAAAATATTACACAGTAACCTGGTCATCTTGGAATTAGTGGCCAGGTCAGTAACTAGAGATATGCAATGTTAGGTTCAAAAAAATACATGGCCACATACAGTTTTAGACAAGACTATCACTACCAGTCTGCATAATCTAAGACAGGGGTCCTCAAACTTTTTAAACAGAGGGCCAGGTCACAGTCCCTCAAACTGTTGGAGGGCCACATTATAATTTGAAAAAAAGCATGAATGAATTCCTATGCACACTGCATATATCTTATTTGTAATGCAAAAACACTTAAAACAATACAATGATTAAAATGAAGAACAATTTTAACCAATATAAACTTATTAGTATTTCAATGGAAAGTGTGGGCATGCTTTTGGCTGATGAGAAAGGATTGTTGTTGTTTGTTGTGTGCTTTCAAGTCGTTTCTGACTTAGGTTGACCCTGAGCGAGGGCCGGGTAAATGACCTTGGAGGGCTGTATTCAGCCCCTGGGCCATAGTTTGAGGACCCCTGTTATAAGACAACATTTTTTTTCTATTCTGTTTGTTTGCTTAGATGTATACTCTGCTATTCAGACTCAAAGGCTCTCAGAGTGGCTTACAAATTACTAATTTGCTCTCAGGCTTAAAAACTAAAGTAGTAACAAAGAAGGAAAAAGGAATGGTTGTATGGAAGGGTATTTGCTTCTCCCTTTGAGGCCAGGGCAGTAGCAGTTGGGATAGAGGGAGAGTCTTACACCTGCTTTTTAAAGAATCTTTGAGATTCTGTCTTCCAATCTCTCCACTATTTCTCCATTTAGCTGCAATATGTGTGTGTGTGTGTGTGTATCTATATAAATAAAAATGTAATGTTCATTTGTGGCATGAACATAACTCAAAAACCACTGGGGGAATTGACACCAAAATTGGACACAATACACCTAACAACCCAGTGTCTGTCCTTCACTCATAAAAACACTTAAAAACACGGCAGAAGGGACTTAAAGAGCCCCCGAAAGCTAAATGACGAAAAGCTAAATGACAATACAGAAAAAAGGGAAGAAAGAGGGAGGGAAGGGGAGAAAAAAAGAAAGAAAGAAAGAAAGAAAGAAAGAGGGAGGGAGGGAAAGAAAAACGGAAAGGGAGAAGGAAGCATGGAAGCAAAGAGAGAAGGAAGGAAGGAAAGAGGTAGAGAAGGAAGAAAGGAGAGAAAGAGGGAGGGAAAGAAAAAGGGGGATGGAAGGAAAGTTAGAGAAGGAAGGGAGGAGAGAAGGAAAGAAAAAATAGAAAGAAGGAAGGAAAGAGGGAGCGAAGGAAAGGGGGAAGATGGAGAGAAAGAGGGAGGGAAGGAAAGAAGGAAAGAGAGAAGGAAGAAGAGAGACAGCAGAAGAGAAAGAAAAGGGGGGAAGGAAGGAAAGAGATAGAGAAGGAAGAAGAGAAGAAAGACAGGAAGGAAGAAAGGAAAGAGGGAGTGAAGGAAGGACGGAAAGGAGGAGAGAAAGAGGGAAGGTTGGCCACAGCAACACGTGACGGGTACAGTATAATACACACAAACACACACACACCATAGTGTAGCATGTTCATGAAACGAATTCTAGTTAGGATTACAAGAGTGAGTCTCACTTTCCACACTCACATACTCTCTCCCTTCTTTGGTGCACTCTTGAGGATTTCAGAAGCTTTTATTCTGTTTTTGATTAAACACATCTTGCTATAACATCTGAATCAAATTTGGCAATTTTTGAAATGCAATTTGTTACTTATTTTTATTTCTAACATAACTTAGTAACAGTTATTTCCTCTTAAAAAGTAACACACATTACTGTTTTGATACTTTCAAAAATTCAAATGTCAAAATGCAACAGCAACCAAATATGACACAAAATACCTCTAAAGGCAATACTTTCAAATTAGGAAATGTTCCTTTTTTAAAATAGTAACTAAGTATATAACCCCTTTAGAAATGCTATTATTTTAGTTCCCAATCCCATAATTAATCACGCATAACATTGTTGCTTGTAATATGCTGGAATGTTTACATGAAGCCACTGGGAGAGATCATCCACAGTTTTGGAGTGCAATGTCATTTGTATGCAGATGACGTTTAACTCTCTTATGCCTTTCCACCTGCTGCTAAGGAGGCTGTTCAAGTCCTGAACCGATGCTTGGCAGTTGTGATAGTATTGATGAAGGCGAACAAATTGAAACTGAATCCAGACAAGACGGAGGTAGTCCAGGTCAGTGGTAAGGCTGAAGAGGGAGTTATAGCCACTGTTGGATGGGGTTACACTTCCCCTTAAGACACAGGTTTGCAGCTTGGGAGTGATCCTGGACTCATTACTGAGCCTGGAACTTCAGGTTTCGGCAGTGGCCAGGGGAACATTTGCACAAGTAAAACTTGTGCACTAGTTGTGTCCATACCTTGAGAAGTCAGACTTGGTCACACTAGCCCACGCTTGTTACATTCTGAATAGACTATTGCAACACACTCTATGTGGGGTTACCTTTGAAGACTGTTCGGAAGCTCCAAATGGCTCAACAGGCAGCAGCCAGATTGATCACCGGAGTGACATATAGGGAGCACACAACCCCCCTGTTGTGTCAGTTCCAGTGGCTGCGGGTCTGCTACTGAGCACAATTCAAAGTGCTGACTTTAGCTTATAAATCCCTAAACGGTTCCGGTCCACCATACCCATCCAAACGCATCTCCCATTATGAGCCAGTTAGAGCATTAAGATCAGCTGGGGAGGCCCTGCTCTCAGTCTCACCGCCGTAGCAGGCATGACTGGTGGGGATGAGAGACAGGGCCTTCTCGGTGGTGGTCTCTCGACTGTGGAACTCCCTCTCCAGTGAGATTAGATCAGCCTCCTCCCTCCTGGTGTTTACAAAACAACCAAAACTTGGTTATGCAAACAAGCATTCTGTGAATGACAACAATAATGTAGCAGATGGATGACAACCTTGGGATCAGTACAATGTCAAAATGGTTTATCTATGTGTTTGATGGTTTATAGTTTTTAATGGTTTAATTTATAGTTATATGTTATTATTTTAGATGTGTGATATACTGTTTTTATTGTATGTAAAGCACTGGATTTTTGCCATTTATTTGATGTGAACTGCTTTTCTCACCCCAGGGGTGAGAAAAGTGGTATATAAATGCAATAAATAAATGCCACTTTCAAGGCAGCATCAAAGAAAATCCTGCATCACAACTATTTAGTGAAAAAATGCCAACTGCAAATCAATAACTGATGAATTGGGCTTGGATCCATTAATCTCTTAAGATTAAATACAATCACAAGTAAGAACAAAATATTAAGCTGTAGTTATTTAGCACCAGAAGTAGAAACTTCTCCTGTCTTTGTAGTTATAGTGTAAAACAAGATTACACAAACCTGGAGGGAAGTTAGGGTCAATTTTATGATGTTAAAGTTAAATCATGCAACCTCAAGATGAATTCTGGTGTCATAATATGGTATATTATTCTTCCAAACCATCACTTATGCTTAGATGTCAGGGAAAACTCTTGTTTGACAAAGCAGTAAGTTCATTAATTGCACACAGGTAGTTAATTGTGTTTCAGATCACTTTCTAAAAGGCTACAGAACATAATGCAGATTGAGTATCCCTCATCTGAAATGCTTGGGACAAGAGATACTTCGTACTTTGCTTTTGGGAGGAGATGGGGGGAGGGGATTTTGGAATGATTACATAGACATAATAGACAGTGAAGCTGAATCTAAACACAAAATTATTTTGTGTCATATATACCTTATACACATGGTCTAATGGTAATTTTATACACTATACTTTAAATAATTTTGTGCACAAAACAAAGTTTGTGTACATTGAAACATCAGAAATCAAACATGCCATTCTTTCAGCCACACATGTCGATACTTTTGGATTTTGGAATTCCAGATGAAAGATACTCAACCTGTATCTGAATATCACCATTATATTCACATTTTCATACACAACATATTCATGTGGCATACCTGCATGAAATCATTCTGCAGCAGATCACAAATGATGACAAAATGATGAAGGCTACGGGGAATGTTATAAAACTAGCTTACTTTTCTGTTAGCAAGCTGTTCACAGGATCAACAAAAGGTCTTAAATTCTGAGGTAAGTAGGGCTGCAGTTGGGAGAAAATATCAGCAATCACTGAAGTACAAGGAAAATCAACATCATCTTTTCTCGACCTTAAAAAAAAGAACAGAACAAAATGAAATAAAATGAAGTTAAGCTACTTTCAGAATTTCATTCCAGATTTGTTAAAAATATACCTTATTTAAAACATCAAATCACTGACATCAAACAAATGTTAATTTTACAGAAGTAATTCACAGTAGTAATTTTGCAGTACTTAATTTTTCTAAATTTTAGTCAACAAACAACAAATTCTTGAGTGAGTCATACTGAGCAGAGTTCTCTCCAAACTTCTTATGGAAAAATCATAAAACCTGATAACTTGGTGTTTTACCTTTTAAAACATATGCAAATGCTTTCTTTCACTCCCACAAATTTTGCTGTGGTCAGTATTATGTATCTCTTACAAAACTACATGGTTCTTTGACCAGCTCTGCAAGGTTTCCTACAGTATTACTGAAAATGATTCATCATATGTAATTAACTATTGCCAGTAAGTTCACCAGTCTGGACAAAATACATTCCATCAGATAACTTCAAGAATAGTTTTTAAAAACATACCGTAACTGTTCTTTGCTACTTCTAGCTATGTCTATTTTTGTAATGTTGGTTCTTTGTTTACATTGCCAATGAACTATGAATTGTAAAGTTGCCTCTGCACTTTCTCCTCCACAAAGTAGAAGATAGACCTGAAGGCTTAAGAATTTTGAACTTGATGTTTTTGCAAATTAGATCTTTATTACTTTAGAACCCATAGGTTCTAAGAATCGTGATGACATCATTTACTTTTAAGATTACAATAACTTGCTGCCATTGTGATTTTTTGCTCTCTAGGACAGGATAGGACAGGAAGTCAATTTAAACACATACATAGATATAGAGAGACACACAGTGGAAGGTAAATGAGGCTACTTTGTATCCTCAGAACAAATGCTATTGTCTGCAGTGCCCCTGTTCCCCCATGTTTTCACCACATATAACTGGCAGGGAGAGCCATCTGCATGCAAGGTGTTTCTCCACGATATTGGACTCTGGCTAATCTGGGCAGACTCAGATGAAGCTATTGGGAAATAAGGCATGTGGCAATGCTACATCTCATACACTCTACCTTCTAGCAGAGCTGGGCTTCTTGATAATAAAATTAATAATAATAATAATAATAATAATAATAATAATAAGTGTATATTCTGCCCTATCTCCCTGGGGGGGACTCAGGGTGGATTCTACCATACAAAAAGGCAAACATTAAATGCCTCATTAAAATAACAAGCACCAATATAATAATCCAAAATAACCCCACATCTGAAAACAACTTAAAACCTAACATCTACAAATTTATTTAAACATAATCAATCAAAAATATAAAATGGTATATACAACCTGAACATAAAACATCCACATTGATTACAGAAGCCAACTACATTTCAACAAGTTATGTGGGTTGTTTGTGTGGCCACTAGTGATAAGTGGGTTAGCATGGACTGACAGGGCCCAAATACAGTAATCACTCTCAACCAGAGGTCCAATAGAGCTCTCTCATTGTCTAATCCTTCTCCTCTCCATATGCTAATGAGCAAAAACAAGTCTTCAATTGTTTTTTGAAGGAGAGGAGGGAGGGGGGCATCTTTATTTCTTTTGGGAGGGAGTTCCAGAGGTGAGGGGCAATCATGGAGAAGGCCCTCTCTTTAGTTCCCACCCGCCATGCTTGAGATGGGGGTGGGACTGAGAGCAGGGCCTCCTCTGCGGACCAGAGTGCCCGAGCTGGGTTGTAAGAGCAGATGCGATTGGTCAAATAGCCTGATTGTATTGGAAACAAGGAGAGCAATGTCTGAATAATTCTACCTCCCAGAAAAACCAGAAAAGAAGTTATGGTCTCAGAATTTACATTTTCATCACTGTACTCTGAGACCAGGAGTGGGAGTGTGTGGGCATAATGTATGTGTGTGCAAGAAAAGAGTATATGGATGCAGGGGAGGAAGTACAAGTATGTGGCATGAATCTGTGATGTGCGCATGCACCAGGAAACCATCCTATATGGCTCTATGTGGCCAAGGACAGAAAAAGAGTGACAGCTATCTCTTTGATGTAAAAACTGTCTTACTGCACAAATGCACAATCTATCTCAAGTCCCCCACAGGTAACTTAAATAGGCTTAATTGTTAAATTCTAGAAATTCTTCCTGCCATTTTGGTAGGTGAGGTTGTGAGAGGCGGTCCAACACATCTACAGACTGGAAACGCTTGTTTCTTAAGAAAAAAACATTTATCACATTCTGCTTCCACTATACAAATGTCAAACAGGAAGAAAGAAAAACAGAGTTACCCTGCAATTTCCTGAACTTGCTCTTCAGACACTGCAGGAAGATCAGTCCATGTATTTATGCTTCTTATGCAATTTAGTATCTAGAAATTGAAAAATAACCCTACATAGAAATTGGAACTAATTTTTTACTAGAAGACATTTCAGGTGATTGTGCAGGGAAAAACAATACTCAATGACATTCTGACTTTTATCCAAATTGTGGCCTTATCTTCAGAAAGTGCTGGGAAATGCATTAAGGAAGAATGGAGGACTAATCTGTGAGCTGTGTTCCATTTCAGATCCCAACCAATATTTTATATTGCCAAGTATTTTCTGGCAATCATTCCTAGGTTAAAGTCACAAGTAACATAGATCAACTTTTGATTTTTTTCCCCCTGTAGCAGTCTATTTTTATAAACTTTGGAAGTAATATCAGACATTCATTTTTTTAAAAAAAATATTTTATGAAAATGTTAAAACTCCAGAGAGAAACAAGAAGTAGTTAATGATGATGCACAGTGCCCTAATCCTTTTTACTTCCCAATTAAGACTAGGAATCAAGATTTAAATTCAATAGTTTAATTCTACAAAGTAACCAATGTCCAATCAAGAGAAGCCAAGATAATGCCAAGAAAAAGTACCACGTTTGATTGTCTCTGAATCATGGGTTGTATAGTCCCAACTGATGCAAACATGCACATGCACGCAAACCAAGAAATCAAAACTTTCTTTAGTCTTCTCTCTCTGTAATTTCCCTTCCTTTTGTTTTCCTCTTTTCTGTACACATTTCCTTGTGTTCCCAAAACAATTTCCACTTATTCTGCTCATTCTTCCTCCCCTTCCCATCTCTTCACGTCAGCTTGACCTTTTTTCTTGATCTTCTACACACTTCTTAGCAACACTTTAGTAACTCTTATCTCTCTCACATTCCTTCATTCTTTCCTTGCTCCCTCCTCCCTTCTCTTTATATTTCCTCTTTAACCCATTCTAACTTTGTGAAATTCACTTTACACATTTTCTGGTCCCAACATACTGAGACATTCATTGGACACTGAACATTCATTGAACATACATTTATGGGCAATTCTGAACAGGATTTTAAAGTCCATAATTATAGTTACCTCAGAGTCCCGGTATTTATAAGTATTTTGCGATAAACTCATTATTGAATAATAATGAAAAAAGGCTATGTACCTGTTTTTTGAGTTGGGTTGCCGGATGAAACTTGGAACAATAGTGACTTCCACAGTTCATGAGTGATTCCAGTAATGTGTGGTTCTGGTTTAAAGAAGAGTTGCAGTAAATGATAAAATGTTTAAAGCACTCTTTTGTACACAGTTATATATTGAATCGCACTGAAAATAATGGTACTGGGTTATATGAGAACTACATAAAAACATACTGAAAAATGTGTAAACTATATTGTATCATAATATTTTTATGGAACTTAATCATTCATATAAATGATCTGAAAAATAGAGAGAAAAATCGGCACATATATATTAATAGGAATAAGAATCTGCTATATCAGGGATTTATGCCCAAATACTCTTAAGGTATCAGACCATCTGAGCTGGATCAGTCCTGGCTAGGATTTGGGAGGGAGACCAAGAGGAAATACCTGGCACTGAAGGCCGTATTTGAAAATGAAGCAAGGTAAAGTTAATCTTGCCAAGAAAACTCTGTGATAGGGTCAATGAGAGCTTCCTAACCTTCAGAAGTGCCTTTGCAGGAAGTTCTAATAAGCTCTAGTGGAAAACATCATTTAAACATGAAAAAGTATTTATAGCAATCTGCAGCAGTGTTGTAAAAATGTGTCCATAAAATGTACAGATAGGTGATAGAAGTGGAATAACAGATGTTCATAATTCCAAATGATATGGATGCAAGAATTGAAAAAGGATATTTTAATGTAGTACTGCGAAACCTGGATCTTACCTTGATGGGTTCAATTTCGCCATTAGAAAACCTGCACAAAAGTGTGATAGAAAATGCAAGAATAGAATTTGCTATTTCTCTTGGAAAGTTCTTTAAACTGTTCTCTCCATGGCTCAGATGATCTCTAACACGAGGACCTTCTTGGTGATTCAAGAAATCCCAAAGAAATTCCTGCAAAAATGTTCACACAATACAAGAGTCTTTGTATTAATTGTGAAGATTCTGTATATTGTAAATGTCAGTTGGAAAAAAAAATCAAATTTGGAGCTTGGCTTGATATTTTTGCTTCATTTCTTTCAGAGGAGATATTCATCATGCTTCTTTCAAGGTATTTTATGAGGTCTAGGTCTTGTATTTATATTCCTTCAATTTCTCCAGTATTTCTTTCACTCTTTTTTATTAACATAGTAAATCTATTATGGAGCAAAATAAAGAATGGCTTCAAATGTAATATACAAGTTATTTAAAGTACCTAACGATAAACTATTTAGTAGCGGACACTGTAGTACTAACACCATACAATATCATACAAACTTAATGCGACTCTATGCTATATTATTAGTGTATATTTTAACAATGTGTACTAAGAAACTGATTCATGATAAGGAGCTAAATATTACTGCAACTGCTTGCAAAATTCTATTCAGCTCTACTCAAAAAAAAGTCCTTATGGGAAATAATTCAAAGTAAGTATGTATAAGATTGAACCCTTACAAAGCTATCAAATTCAAGCTGCAGTTCAAAGAAGCAAAATCCATTCCCATACCATTGTCGGTTCACCAAGTAGTAGAGGAAGTTGATTGGTTTCTTCACTGTTTAAATGTTTTGACAACATCTACATAGGAAAAATAAGAAATGCCAGATACTGAAAGACATAATGTTCTGGAGTTAAAATACAGACTAAGCAGAAGCTTGTAACTGAATTCCTAAAGTAGTATCATACCTAAATAAAATCAGAAACAGCTGTTAGGCTCTGCCTACACACCCCTAAAACACTTCCACTTCTTCCTTGGCTACACCTTTTTGCTGTTATTAGCATGAAGTGGTATAATTATGTTCTGAAGAAGACTATATTCTATCTAGTCCGGTACAATTGATATGAGATTGGCTTTCCTGGAAACTATAAATGGGTTAATTTATATTAATTAACTTTGTTTGATCACAAACAAGGAACATGGCTGAATCATACGAAATCCCACAGGTCAAGAGGTAGAAAACGAGTTCTCTAGTACTGGTTTTTGAGACCTAACATCCAGTACTTTGGGGGATTAAACAGGATCCTACAAAGGGCTGATTTCCCATTACAACTCTGGGAGCTAATAATAATAATAACTACTACTACTACGGGGACTAAACAGGTTGGGAACCACTGGGTTAGATAGAATGATCCTGCCCCCTGCTAAAATATTTCTATTTTGCTTCAACATGAGCCCAGATAAGGAGTTAAAACAGAAACATATTTATATTTTCAAAGACAAACTCCATTTGTTTTTCTTTGCATCTCAATTTTATTTTTTTAATGTCCAATTATTGTATGTTGAAGAATCACATAATTAACTTACCTCATCAAAAGTTGTATATAAAGAAGATGACTAGAAACACAAAAAACAGGCATTAGTAATGGAACAGTTTATTTCCAGAGGAAAATCACACTGAAATTTTATTGACTAGTGGATTGTAAAGTCATTGTGCATTCAAATTTAAATTTAACTTTTAACCAGCAAATATTATGGAAACACTACAGTGAAGTGGGAAAGCTACACTGAATATTTTACATCCCCAACAATTATTGTAGACAGCACAATTGGTTCCATCACACAAAAAATGCACATTTAACCAAAAATACCATGTTTTGGATGGTAAGTGTTAGGAGTTCTATGCAGTCATAAAATTCCCTGTCAGAGTGGAAAGGACTCTATTAGTTCCAGTTAAGGAGCCAGACATCTTCAGATAGCTGTGGTGGTCTTCTCCAGGAACAAGAACATGCAAACCAAATAGTTCTTTCCAAAAGGAAGGTTTTTTACTTTAGTTGCAACAGAAGTATAAGCATAGTATATAATATATACAATCTCTCTCTCTCCAATCCTCATCAAATACAGGGTTACTACAACCTATATAATAGTCTCAGCACTAGACACCACACCCCAATTACAATGTCACTCGTGGTTAAGCCTGAGACACCGATCCTGTTATCACTTAAAGAAATGCTGTGTAACTCTGTAATATTTTAACTAAGAAGGAACAGCACTGTGAAGCATGTTTCCGAACTCACTTCTGCTAGCTATATTGTGTTTTAGCGAACCAGATAATATACATCTGAATTGGACTGTTATTTGATATTAGCTAAAGACAGAGCAGAAGAAGTCAAAAGAAGTAAATGGTCAACAATAAATACCTCAGCTGTCATTAATCTGCTTGGACATTTATTAACAGTTGTGAAAAGCAATCGGAGTCCACTTTCCAGCTGAGGAAGTAACAATATGACACAGTCGGCAAACCTTAAAGAAATAAAATGCTAGAGTGATTTTTTTTAATTTCTTCTTTCACAAAAATGTTTGCTTTTTCCAAGCATAATATACTAATGTATTGTCTATCAAGGACTGTACTTAATCTCTGCAGCATGTTGTATGGGTCATATTTCTTTTAAACAATTGTCAGAAACCACATGCAGTGGGAAAGGGGACGGTTTAATGTCAACATTTACACATGCTTACCCCTTTATTGATGTATAAGGCCTTCTGCTGCAATAGCAGGTCTCAGTTACTCTTGCAAACAATTCAAGCTGCACTTCTGTGCACACTCAGCTAGAAGAAAGACACACTGAATCCAACAGGACAGCGTCCAACTTAGTGCCCTCAAGAAATGTTGGATCACAATTTTCATAAATCCGAATAAGGAGGACTATAGTAGCTGGGTATGATGGAGTTTACAGTGCCAAGCTGAACACATCTAGAGACCACCCATTTGGCTAGGGTCAGCAGGGGTTACTTCTAAATAAATATACATAGGCCTGGCCTAGCAGTTCCTTCAACTGAATAAAGTGTTATGCTTTGCAACTGCTCTGAAGTTAGAAACTGGAAGTAAACGTTATTTAATTCTACATTCCTAAATCTATGGAGAAATCCAAGTTAACCCAACAATCTAAAGAGTGTGTCTATTCCAATATGTTCTAATGCATTGAATAATTGCCTATATGTAAGCCGCCTTGAGTCCCCTTTGGGGTAGAGAAAAGCGAGGAATAAATAGGGTAAATAAATAGAGAACTTTCAAAGTACATTGAGTTGTCTGTCTTTGTAACAATCTATTTACTGAAAAAGTGTGACTTCTCTAATTCCTTGAATAATAAGCTCTTATATATAATATATGACTACCAGCATCGTAATTTATGACAAACAGAAAAACGGGCCCTGAAAAGGAGAGATTGTAGCCTTGGTGACAATCGAGTAATATAAATGTGATATCTGCTTAAAAAATAATTCTAAGCCTTAAGTCATTAATAAGTTAAAAATAAGACTAGGACTATTGTTACCTGGATTGTCTAAATGATGTCAAGGCAGTAACCCAGAAAGGAACCATGCTTCTCAACACAATACTTGATTTCATGACCAATTCTTCTGCCAATGACAACAATTCTTGATTAACATCTGGAAAACAGAAAAAAGGAATAGGAATACAAACTGGAGTAAAATGTTTCCAGAGCTTAGAAACAATTTGTAAACATTAAGGCTACCCACCACACCTTACTTTTAAGGGCAATAATGGTATAATATATTTATTAAAAAGCATAAGGAAGGTAAAGACTACTATCTTAGTAAGTAAGTAAGTAAGTAAGACAAACTTTATTTTTATCCTATCTTCCTGTGGGGACTCAGGGCAGCTTACAACATAAAAGGCAAACATTCAGTGCTGCAAAATACAACAATAAACTAAACAATTCAAATATACAGTACAGAAAATTTGACCAAAACAACAACAAAACCAAATCACATAAGAACAAGAATGACAAGTTATACAATATTAATAAAAGCAAGATTAAAAACAGGTTAAAAGCCATGTCCAAATTCCATTCCTTATTTCATAATGATGGATCTTTAAACATTCACATCTTCATATGCCTGAGTACATTGGGAAGTTTTTATTTGCTTCCTAAAGGAGGAATACATATGAGATGTCGAAAGTGTGCAAATTAACATGTGCTGTGTATTTGGGATTTTTTATGGCTTGAGCTCTTTACTGAACATATACTAAAGGCAAACTGAGATTTATGTATAATGTATATATGCATAAAGTCATATATGATAGTTGGTAAGATCTCTTAAAATTGTATGCTATTCTTTGCTCTTAAACAAACACCTGTAATATGTACAGACAACAGTATCAGATACATGCCATCTCTTTTCCTACAGCTGATTACTGTTGACCTACTAAACATGATTCATTCACAGAGACTTAGTTTTGCAAGAATATTACAGTTTCCAGACTTGGGCAAATTTAAAAAAGACAAACAGAAAATCTTTAAGGACCACCATGAGTTGTGCCAAATCATTAGAACAGGTGATATATAATATTGCTTACCTGGAAAAATATGCAACTCTTCTAAGCCAGTAAAAATAACATATGGTCGATGAACTAAAGTAGTTAGACTTTGCAGAAGGTAATTTCTTAACAATTGCCCCAATCCTGCTGTTAAAAAAAGCAGCATATAGAAATATCTAGGGGAGAAATATGGCATGCGATAAAGTTAGAAACAGTCAAATCTGAGAGACAAGAGTATTAAAAGATCACCATAGGTACAGGAGGTACATAATAATTTAGCCACTTGAGTTCATACACTGCCAACTTTCCAATTAGACTGCAACTAGGGACTCTACATGGGGCTGCACCTGAGAAAGACTCAGGAACAAATATGCTAAATGTACCTACTGACTGATGGAACACTCCTAAGAAACACACATAACAATGGTTTTAAATGATTCACACTGGTTGCCAATATACTTCTGGTTTGAATAGTGATTATATCAATTCTTGAGGGAGTGCCTTTCTCTATAAGTGACTGCCAAAGAGCTGAGGTCTAGTGGAAAAGTCGTCTTTTGCATATCACTGGTAGAGGTACTTAATATCTACAGTGGTATCTCATTTGGGGAATAGTTTTTTTTTTTGGAGGTTCGAAAAGCGTCCATACTTGTATCATTTTAGCAAATAGTTTTGCAAGATATATATGATTCAAATATCTTTTCCCTAAGGTCAGAAAAGTTGTACAGGCAGAAATACGTTTACTATGTAAACCTTTTTAAAGTTTTCAACAAGTTGTTTTCCTATATTTGATTGTCCTTCCATCACTCTTCTTTCTAATAAATTACACTAGGTGACAAATCAAATCCACAGTTGAAAACTATTTCAACTGAAGAGAAAACCAACATGAAATATGAAAAACAGGGATGAAGGAAGGTATTCAGGAAGGTGGGTTACTGATAAAGGCTGTTTGCCCATTAATGAAGATAAAAGTGCTCTAGCCCTTTGCAAATTTATGCAGCAACTTTGAGCTGGTCCAACTGTGGTCCTGTTACTATCATTTCCAGCAATGAAAATACAAACAAAGATACTAAAGTGCAATTAATTTAGTTTGTGGAACTTACTTTACAGGGATTTCTTGCGGTGATGCAAACCCATGCCACAAAATATTGCGGAGATTTAGACCATCTGGAGATCCAATGAATACTCTCAGAACATCCATCTAGTTTGGATAAAGGACAATGATGTCAGTAACCATTTAAGCACTGACATAGTATCAGTGTCACATACTGGAAGACAGAGGCTGTAAAGAATACAAGCCACCTATATCCCTTTCCTAGAAAAACCTTTTTGTTTGGCAAGAGTTGTAAAACCCAAGCCACTCTGGATTCTACTCAATCAAAATGTACAATCCTATGTGCACGAAACAGTTACCTAAGCTCTAAATGTACTGAAACTCTGGCATAGCGTCAGAGGAACAGGTTAGAAAACACAGCTACCTACAGACATAAATACACACAAATAGTACCTACGACTCCTAAACCATGCATTGAAGATGAGCAACAACTGGTTGTTTTTGCACTCCTTGCCAACCAATTTGTTTCAAGAAACTGATTTAAAACCCATGAAAGTAAAATACTTATATATAATTACTTATGTGTTTTAAAAATCCCACACTCACCACTGACTGCCCAAAGACTGTAGCAAGTTCCTGAGATGCAAGCAAATCTCTCAGAAGAAAAGGACATTCTTTCCCTATTAATAAGAATACCTAGGAATGAATAAGAATGTCTTTTAATCACTACCTAGGAATTAACATTTTATTAACTTCTCATAACTTTCAACAAAATAAATGACGTTCTTCAAAACATTTTCTTGATTTTAAAGTATAATTTGAAATAAAGGCAAATAAGGAAGACAATCCACTGGAAGGTTTAATGACTTAAGTTGAATCCTCTTCTTCAGGTAAGGAGTAATGAAACAGATTTATAACTGTAACTTTATCATTTGCCTAAGATGTAGACATCAAAGTATTAAGATTTGGCCAATGTTTCTGCCTAAAAACATGCAACACAAAACCCTCATATTGTCGAAAGGAGAGAATCAGCTGCTAATTATATTCAACATACAACCTTCTGATTGTTAAACGAGGAAGTGAAATACTGGTTTTGTAGTTCAAAAAAGACCTTATTAACCTAAAGCTTGGCAGTGTCTAATATTTTGGCACTTACATCACCCAAGGCTCGCTCCAAGCATGATGTTAGCTTCATTAAGCTCAGGGCAATGGCTGTAGCATCTGGATCCTTTATGGTATGAAGCATTTCAAGAAATATCTGCCATTTGGAACATCAAGAGTAATAATTTATCACTTTTTCCTAGAGCATTTGTAATAAGATAGCAGAACAGTCAAACTTCAAGTATATTTTGGGTGGAACCCCCTCCCAATACTCTTGAACTACCATTTTATTTACTATGAACAAAATGAGCATTCCCCTTTCATAAAGAATACTCCAGGTAATTATTTTATCTATATATATTTCCAGTCGTTGCATCATATAATTGAGAAGGCAACAGAGAAAACTTTTTCTCTCTTTATCAGCTGTCTCCTCTTGTCACATTGTCCACGCAAGACTATCACCATTTTGTTTATAATGAAATATTTTGGCAGTTTGCAGAAGTGTTTGGAACACAGCTTTATCAGCCCTTCTGTACTTGCTACCTTATGAATTACTAAACCAAAACGGATCGAAAGACCAATTAGTCCTACAGTTTAACACTAAACAATATTATTATTATTATTTATACCCCCCTTTTCTTCTACAAAAAAGAGACTCAAATCAGCTTACAATAAAAAATACAATACAATTTGAAACTCAAAAAACATACAGAAATTAAAACAGAATTAAACATGAACAGTATTAAAAATAAACAGGTAAAATCCTTAAAACCAATTACAAGCCTATTCATGGCTAAAAGTACAGCACCCCTTGACTTGATCTTTTAAAAAATCTTTTTTTAAAAGCCTGCATTAAAGGTTTTAGCCTGCTGCTAGAAAGAAAACAGGGAGGAGGCCTTCTAGCTTCCCCAGGAAGAAGAATTCCAGAGTCGAGGAGCAGCCATCAAGAGAGACGGCGAGCTCTCTTGTTCCCATTGACTGAGCTTGCAATGGAGGTGGGACTGAAAGAAGGGCCAGAATTGGTGTCTGGGCAGATTCACACAGCGAGATGGGATGGCTTTAGCACAGCAGGTTAATTACCAGCTGCAGTAAATCTTGCCAACCAAAAGGTTGATAGTTTGAAGCCGGGTCAGGGTATGCTCCTGGCCTTCAGCCGAGTTTCCCTACCCACCTAGTGAATTGAAAAGAGCAATGCAAATAGAAAATAATATTTATACACTAAAAATCCTTCTGGATGTATGAATAAAGTATCAACTCCAGCTTTCACATATTTGGGAACCATTAAATCGTGGAAAGGCAGAGATGTACTACTGTCTTCTCAAAAGCTGTTGTATTGAAATATGTTTGTGTAGAAGATGCTCATGTTACCCCACTACAGTCACTCTTTACTCTAGTTGCATGTATGCAGCCACTTACAGCCTTCAACAACATGCATACATTGCTGTATTCAAACTGGTAGATTTCTATTAAAAGCTCTATAGTGAGTATATTGGATTCAGATCCTACCCCTTGCTATCTTCCATTTCTTTCCCTCCTGTTTGTCTCAGGAGGGACAAACACAAGCACAATATACAATAATGGAATTACAAAACACTTCTGAAGAATCATTGAGTACCACACCATTTTCTGTTCAGATTAAATATCTTTTCCTACCTCTGAGCAGTTTGTCCACTGGAACCATAACATAAACCGGTCTTCCAATTGTTCTATGGTAAGGGATTGTAAATGCAAGTGAACACATTCACATATGGGACCTAAAGACCTCACACTGTTTGTGTAATCCAAAGTTTGACCTTAAAGACAAGATGACAGGGTGTTGTCAAGCAAGGCATGAATTACACCATATTCTACAAAGCAAACATGTACCAGATCTAGACTGAGACTTCTTACCAGATTTAATTCTTCCTCAATGAAGAATCTTTGATAGCCCTCTTACATATGAAATTGATTAAAGCAGTTATTGAATCTATAGGAAACTGAAATACTCCAGTGCCTGATGATTTTCCAATTTAATGTTATAAAGCACATTGAGACACATTAGTTCTTAGACTTTTCTGTCTATATTACTAAACCATGAAAAGATCACCTTGGTTGTGAGAATTATATACCAAACTCTCCTGAATGTTGATTTTAAATACTGGATAATATTGGATAATACTCGCAATATTGGATAATAGATGTTTTATTTCTGTGGCATGAAAAAAATGATGTTTCGTTAGAATTTCTGGAATGGATTAGGGTATTTTTACCTCTCTCCTAGGTCACAAATGATTATAAACAGGATGCTTTTTTACTTTTTTAATCCAAAAAGGGCTGCAGAAAAAGGACATCTTGCCTTGCCTTTGATATGTGACTTAGAACCATCCGCATGAGGAAATTTAAGCAATTTCTGTCTACAATATTTAGTATCCACTGGGATTTGACTCCAGGACTGAGTGAGCAAGTCCCATTATATACAACTATGTAGTAAAATGGCATCCCTTATATAAAATAACAAAATCAAGGTCTGTTTTTTCAACTTTTCTGTGTGTGAATATTTTCAAGCCATGGATGGTTGAATTTGTGGATAAAGAATTTGTGGATACTGAGGGCTGACTGTATCATATTAATTGTTCTAAATCGATGGCAATAGTAATTGGAGTTAATACTCTTTCTAGTTCTGCTAGAGCAGACATGGGCAAATTTCAGCCCTCCGGGTATTTTGGATTTCAACTCCCAGAAATCCCAGCCAGCTTACCAGCTGTTAGGAACTGTGGGAGTTGAAGTCCAAAACAACTGGAGGGCCAAAATTTGACCGTGCTTGTGCTAGAGCACTGACATTAATAAAAATGTGGCACGACTGATTCCTAGGATATAATTCCTTGTTCAATGCTCAATGTTAACAATGCATTAACATATTTTATGAAAGTCAGTTTCAAGACAACGCATTTGTCCATTCCTAGTTCATACCCTATAATATTCCTTTCTATCTTTTCCCATGGGCAATTACTTTCTATTCTGGGTTGTCTCATGAGGAATTTGTTAGGGGCTATGTGGGGGACACTGAATAATAAAGCTGGAAGAGACCGCAAGATCCATCCAGTACAAGTCCATCCTGAAATGCAGGAACTCTCAGTCAAAGCACCTCTGACAGATGGCCATCCAGCCTCTGCTTAAAAACCTTCAGAGAAGGAGACTTCATCACACTCCCAGGCAGCATATTCCACTGTCAAACTACTCTTACATCAGGAAGTTCTTCCTAATGTTTTGGTGGAATCTCTTTTCCTGCAATTTGAATCATTTGCTATGTGTCCTAGTCGCTAGAGCAGCAGGAAACAAGCTTCCACTGGGAAGGCTGAACAAGCTATATGTAGAACGAGGACCCCAAATGGCTGAATAACCCCGTTCTCTTCCTACCCTCCCAATCATTTTTTTTTGGCCAAGAAAAGGACAACTTGCTAAAGTCAAAAGTGACCATTTGCTAAAGTCTTCTAAAATTAGCCTGGGTTCTACAAGGAGCTCTGTAGCTGCAAGTTATTCACCCAATAATTATTATGCTCCAAAATAGGTGCTCTATTATTTTTTGTTCTGAAATGTCTGTGTAAAAGCATCACACTTTGCATCTGCAGATCATGCTCATATTAATTCTATTGTAATAGACAAAAGCTACTGTTCAAATCAGATTCCTGTTCATTTATGGGTTTTCCAATGCAACCTTCCACGTTTAAAATCAGAAGCCCCACTGTGTTCTATAGGATTTACAAGGAAAGTGATCCCTAGAACTGCAGCCTTATCAAACCAAACACGGGCCATTTGGAACAAATACACACCTGAGTCTGCATATTGTATGTGTTCTGTGATTGCTCTCCAACATATCTCACCGCTGTCAGGTAAAATGCTATTAATGACATGGTTCTCTTTTATTTCAAAGCCAGCTTCACAAACCATATAGTGAACAGTAGCGGAAAGGCAAGTAGAGACTGGCTCAATGAGAAACATCTGGAACAAACAGAAAAATAACAAAGAAAAGAAAGAAAAATACAGTCTGGAATAAATGTAACTACTGTACCCCATAATGAGTCTTGACAAATAGCCCCAACAATGTGCACCATCGAATATAAAAACACATTTAAAAACATTTTGGATGGATAAAACTACACATTTTTTATTACCAATCAAAAGAAAACAGAAAAAACTCAAAGTCCTGTGCTGCCATTTTGATTATCTGGAGATGTGATTTTCTCCACAGCATTATCATCTCTAGGTCCTTGTGGGTTTTTTTCGGGCTATAGAGCCATGTTCTAGAGGCATGCCTCTAGAACATGGCTCTATAGCCCGAAAAAACCCACAAGAACCTAGTGATTCCAGCCATGAAAGCCTTCGACAATACATTATCATCTCTCTCTTCTTTTGCTTGTAGCTTGTTTTTGGCATCATGTAAAAAAAATAAATAAACAACCTAGTTTACATTGTTTAAAAATTATTCAATATGAATTGAAACATTTTTTTGGACCTCCGTAGTTTGACAGGAGTTGACTATGGCTTTTGATAAATCTAGATATGGAAAAACCAAAGAATGCTAGTCTGCTTGTCCCACAAAGGTTCTTGCTAGGTTAAGTGGTCCTCTGTAATGACACTTCTTTCCTCCTTTTTCCCCTTTCTCCATTTCCTTCCCCTTTTCTTCATTCCCCTCCTTCCTTTCCCTCATTTCTTCCTTCTTCCTCTCCCTCCTTCTTTCTTTTCTTTCCTCCCTTCCTTTCCTTTTTCCTTCCTTCCTGTCCCTCCTTGCTTCCTTCTTCTTTTCCTTCTTTCTATGTAAGATATAAATACAATATTAAATGGAAGGGACAGTCAAGAAGTAACGAGAGAAAGAGGGAAGGAATGAAGGAGGGAAAGGAGGAAGGAAGGAGACAAGGAGGGAGGGAAAGAAGGAAAGAAAGAAAGGTAGAGAAGCAAGGAAGGAGAGAAGGAAATAAAAAAAGTGAAAGGAAAAAGAGAGGGAAGGAAGGAGAGAAGGAACAAAAGATAGGGAAGGAAGGATGTAACCAAAGAGCAAAGAAAGGGAGGAAAGAAACAGGTAGAGATGGAAGAAAGAAGAGAAATAGAGAAAGAAAAAGAGGAAAGGAAGGAATGAGGGAAGGAATGAGAGAAAGAGGGAGGGAAGGTTGGCCACAGCAATGCGTGGCGGGTACAGCCAGTGAAGGATAAAAGCTGGGGTCAGTGGTCCCTCTTGGCACTCGGGCAATGCCAGCTCTCATATATTTGCCTGTTGATACTTTTAAGATGGAATTGACTAGTGAATGCAAAGGAAATCTGTCTTTAATATCAATTTTATGCAAATGTTTCTGTATGAACTTATTAATGTGTATTTTGGGTGGGGTAGAGTCCTCTAGCTTTGATCAGATTTTCAGATGGCCCCATGTTTTTCTTTTTTAAGGCTAAGAATCCCTGGAATGATCACATAGAAAATCTACTATAAAAGTCCAAAGACTAAGGAAAGCAGTTAGCTGTTCCTGACCAAGACCTGAACTTTCTAAGGCAGCCTTGCTGATTAATGACATGACGGCTCTTAACCCACGTGCACTTGAGACTCCATGCTTTGGAATCCTGGCAGATGCACGCGCTTACTTCCTTTCCTTCCGGATTCCTTGGTGACGTCATGAGGGGGCGGGGCGTCCTCCTGCCTCAGGCCCGGCACTCCAGGGGCGGCCGTTAGTCGGGAGTTTTCCGCGATTAAGGCGGGAGTTCTTCTTGCGGAAGCGCGTTGCCGAGTCACGGGTCCAAGATGGATAAACTCAAAAAAGCGGCAGGCCCCTTGGCTGCGGGGAGGAAGCATAGCGTTTTTGACAAAGACGCGGCTTTCCGGGTCTGTGTTAAGGCTTGGGGTTGTAGATGCGCATGCGCCGGGGGGGGGGAGTAAACATACTGACACGAGAAGCCAGTAGTAGACGCTGTTGGTTGTTGAGAGCGAATATGTATCACTGCGCATGCGTGCAGTCGTCTCGTGCGCATGCGCCTGTGTACAAAGCCTTGAGTGGCTCAGATACAAGAGAAGCCAGAAGTAGGCGCTGTGGCATGTTGAGAACGTGGAAGCCTTGCGTCTCTAAGGGATTCCATTCTGTCGTGATTCCCAAACACTCCTTCAAGATGTTCCCAGATGCTATGGGAAATGGTCAGGGATTCTGGTTGTAGAATGAATGCAGTTTGACACCACTTTAACTACTATGGCTCAATGCTATGGGATTGTGGGGGTTGTAGTTTTGTCAGGCTCCAGCATTCATTGGCAACTACAGGATTCCATAGCATTGAGTCATGTTTGCTAAAATATTGTCGATTGCATTTATTCTGGCGTGCAGATCTGCTCTGGGAAACACTTGCAAAAGCAATCATACATGGACAACCTCATTGAGTTTAATTTATTTACGATATTTATAGCCTGCCTTTCTCAGCCATACGGCTGACTCAAGGCAGGCTACAGATTGGCAGGTATTCATAAAAGTGCCATTAAAAACATTACAATATAAAACATAAACCCTTAAAGCATATAATCATCCTGTTAAAAACGTTATCCAGTAATATTGTCAGGCCATTCCATGTTCATCATTCATAGTTCTGTGTTATCTATTCTGCAGCATTCTCAAAAGCTTGCTCAAAGACCCTGGTCTTTACTTTTTTTCAGAAAGTCAGGAGGGAGGGGGCCAGTCTAATATCCCTGGGGAGGGAGTTCCATAGCCGGGGGGCCACCATTGAGAAGGCCCTGTCCTTCATCTCTGCCAATCGCACTTGCGAAGCAGGCGGGATTGAGAGCAGGGCCTCCCCAGACGATCTTAAGCTCCTAGATGGTTCAAAGGAGGAGATACAGTTGAGCAGGTAAGCTGGGCCGGAATAGTTTAGGGCTTTATAGGCTAAAGCCAGCACTTTGAATTGTGCTTGGTAGCAAACTGGCAGCCAGTGGAGCTGACACAGCAGGCCTTCTGTTGTATAGAACTGGGCACTTCCATTTCTGTATAGGATTAGCTCAGTAAAAACGATTTCATTTAGAGCCTTTGAGGTCTAGATTGCAACTTTGGGGAAAGAGCTCATTCAAAGAGAAGCCAGGGAATTTTTTTACCACCCAATAGCAGAGTCTGAGTTTGAGAAACATCTATGGTGCACCTGCACTGTAGATGTAATGCAGTTTGACACCACTTCCATTGCTGTAGCACAGTGCTGTGGAATCATAGGATCTGTAGTTTGGTGAGAAGGCCAAAGGCCTTGCGAAACTGAAGCTCCCAGGATTCCAACATTGAGCCATGGTGATTAAAGTGGTATCAAACCACGTTTAGTCTACAGAGTAGATGACTGGGTGGAACTCCAGCAATGAATGTACTCTTTAACCATGTTTAAGGAAACGAGATAACTTGCCAATAATTTAGCATGGTTTCCAACATGGAATATCAAGTAACGTTGCATGATTATTTGAACAGATATTAGCAGTTTAAAATATGTATATGTTAATTGTGATGTAGGATTAAAAAAATATGTTGGGGCACGGCAGACTTGTTTTCTGCTGTCCTTGAAACTAGGACTTGGAGCAATGGGTTCAAATTACAGAAAAGGAGATTTCCACTTGAACATTAGGGGAAAAAATCCTGATTAAAAGCTGTTCAACAGTGGAACTCTCTGACTAATTTTGTGGTGGAAGCTCCTTCCTTGGAGGCTTTTAAACAGAGGCCAGATTGCCATCTGTTGGAGGTGCTTTGATTGTGCTTTTCCTGCATGGCAGTGGGTTGGACTAGATGGCCCAAGTGGTCTCTTTTAACTCTATTATTCTATGATTGTATTCATCACAGGCGGTCAGACGACGAACGTCGAGTCATGATGTTACAGGAAGTGAGCCAGGAGATGAGGAATCCATTACAGATTTGACAAGAAATGAGCTTTTGGCACTCAAGACTAGTTTTGCAAGACCAAGGTATGCCAACACCTACAGAATGGAACCTTACAGGAAATGTGAGGCGCATGTAGCAAGGAAGAAAGTGGAAGAGATCATGAAGGTAATGTATGAATGGCTATGCTGCTCCTAAACACTTTTTATATCATATCTTTAGAATTATTTACTGGAGTTCCATGTACCTCTATGATTTTGTGATGTATAAGCCAAATCAGTTGAAACTTCTTGCAATTTAATGGACCCTTAGGCTCTTTTCCGCAATTATTTGAGTCGTTTGCCATATTATATACCATTGTATACAACGGGACTTATGTGGATGCTCCTTCTTTGAAGGCTTTTAAATCCAGGCTGGGTGGCCATTTGATGTGCTTTTCTTGCATAGAATAGAGTTGGAAGCGACCTCATGTGCCATCCAATCCAACCCCCTGTCAAGAAGCAGGAAAATTGCATTCAAAGCACCCCTGATATATGACCATCCATCCTCTGTTTAAAAGCCTCCAAAGAAGGAATCTACACCACACTCCAGGACAGAGTTCCACTGCTGAACAGTTCTCACAGTCAGGAAGTTTTTCCTAATGTTCAGATGTAATCTTCTTTGTTGTAGTTTGAAGCCATTGTTCTGTGTCCTAGTCTCCAGAGCAGCAAAAAACAAGCCTGCTCCCTCCTCCCTATGATTCCCTCTCACATATTTGTACATGGCCATCATGTCTCCTCTCAGCCTTTTCTTCTGCATGGCAGGGAATTGTATTAGATGACCCATGTTGTCTCTTCCAACTCAATGATTCTATTCATTTATGTAGTTACAGTATTTATATTCTGCCCTTCTCACCCCGCAGGGGACTCAGGACGGATTACAATGCACATATACATGGCAAACATTCAATGCAAGTTAGAAATACAACATATATAGACAAACGCAGAAACAATTTTAACATTCCAGCTGAGCCCAAGCTTTTTCCGGCTTTCATGAGGGTATGCTAGATTCTGACTCGATTCCGGCCACAGGGGGAGATGCCGCTTCACCGTCCATTGTGACACCGAATCCTTTGATGGAGTACTTCCTCATTCTTCAGCACACTGCTGGAAGGATTTTATGGCATCATAAATTAGTTCTATGACCCATAGATTCTGCTATCCATGGGGACCAGGAACCAAACCCCAGCAAATACCAAGGGTTCACTGTTCCTGGAGAAGATCCCAGAGTCAAGCCTGGAAAGAACATTGTCAATGTAGCCTGAGCTGGATGGACTTCGGATTAGACAGTTTAATGGGCCGTAGCCATTTCGTATATATTCCGCAATTATTTGAAAACAGCTTTATTAAAGTAACTAGCTAAACCTGACCAAGCTTTGCTGTGGCTCAGTATGATATGAAATGAATGAGATAGTAAACAAAATAGTTGCTGAGAACATAGATTCACCGAGAAAACACATCATTCAATTCATGATTTGAATGCAATATTCCTGCTTCTTGGCAGGGGGTTGGACTGGATGGCCCATGAGGTCTCTTCCAACTCTTTGATTCTATGATAATACCCAGCATTGCTGTGTCTATGTGGAATGAAAGGAAAGGAAATGAGGTTTTTAACAGTAATAATTTTTTATTGTTACGCTATTGGATTGACTACATTTTGGGTTTGTCTGTTTTCTGCATAAACATAAATATCTGATGGTTTACTGGCTCTGGAGCATGCAATGTATAAGTTCATGCTGCCCACTTGCAAAGATTTCCCCTTCGCTTTATTGATAATCATAGCGAATGCAAGATGTATTGGAAAATGAAGTCATTAGTACTCAAATGCTATATCGGTTGGAATGAGTGGTATGCCAATAGCAACCAATCACAACTCAAAATTCATTTCTTATACTGCTGAGGTAAAATGAAAGCTAGGCTGTGAGTGGTTACTTTGGGCATCACAGATTCCCCTTTGTGGGGAGAAGGGTGGGGTAGGAATGAAATAAATGAATAAATAAATAAAATTATCTATTCTCAGGCTGCTAGTTTTACACTAAATACACATGTGTATTCAAATGCATCATTGTTTCCAAATACCATTTTACTATAAAAAATGGGCATATTGGAATGCGACATTGTGTCAAAATGTCAAGTCAATCGTTTGGCTACTTTCTGAGTTTTGCGAGCATAAACATACGTAGACTGTGATTTTACATATAAACATTCCTTGTAAAAATCATTTTAAAATATTGCTATTTTCAGACTAGGATTTTATTTGAATACCTGCAACTCTGTTTAATTCTTTATAGAATAAACTTAAAGATTTCAAATATCAAGGTTTCAATGGTGCCTCCATATGTACAGACCTCACAGGAGAAATATTAGCAGCTGTCAAGGAGCTGGACTTTGATCGCTACAAATATATAATTCAAGTATTTATTGTAGAAAAGACTGGACAGTCGATACATGTGAGTAAATACATTAGCTTACCCTGCTTTCAGAAAACGGTAGGATGTAATTCTATTTTTTACTGAAGTGTTATGGTACTATAGGATTTACTTCTAGGTAAAGGACTGAGTATCAATATTCTATCAATTCTGCTCTATTATAGTTGTGTAAAAACAGGACTTCTGAAAAGAGGGTTTGCCAGACCGAGAATGTCTGAGATGATTCTACTAAAAAGGAAAAGGTTATTCAAGAGCAAGGATGGGTAGCAAATTTTGAGCACATCCTAAATAATCTCCTTTATTTCTAGCAGCAAAAATGATGATAACCCATGCTGCAGCACAAAAATACTTCTTTGTGTGCACATTTGCCAGATCCACATCCTCATAAAAAGTAATATATTTTTGGCCACTGAGCAGACCTGGGGGCCACACAGAAAGGCCCACATTGCTTGCCTCAATTCTAACACTATTGTACTGTGTTATGTGTGCCTTGCCTCTTGTACCTATCAGTAAAAATTTACATGCATTCTTGAAGTTAGATGTGACCTCTATTGTAGGGGGATGACCCATATCACAAAACATAATATTTCTGTAAATGTCTGCAATTATATTTTGATATTAGTTTGGACTATTAAAATTATCTTGGCCTGATTTACTGGCAGAATTTATACTTATGGGATTCTTTGCATTGTCCTGAAATGATAACTCTGGGTTTACAGAACGTTCTGTAAAAATATCTGAGAAGTATTCTCAGAGAAGAAGATTTCCTGAGAAGATTTCCTGCAAATGAAACATACGTGTGAGGTGACAGAGAGTTCTTTTTCCAAAGTTTTTATTTTGCTGATAGGCTAATGCTTTTCTCTCCTTCAGATTGCCAGCAGATGGGTCTGGGATGTTGCAAGAGACACATGGATTCAAGGTCAATATGAAACTGAGGACTATATAGCAGTGGCTCTGGTAATTGCTTGTTATTATGAGTAACTCTTGGCAAATGACCACAATAACATTCCTGTGTTTATCTATTATGATACACTATGTTTGATCAAATAAATGTCGCCACCATTATTTTTCCAGATGTGCTGTGTGACATTTATTTGCAAGAGGGTTTTTCAGACAAATTAGCACAATTAATGATTTGTTACTTGCTGTGATCTTTTAGAGGGGGCAAACAGTCCTTAATTTGTTTCTGTGTGGACCTATTTCTTTTCTGTGTCTTAAATTCATACTTTAGTTTTTAACTATTCAAGCCCTTCCCCAGTATATACTTTGTTACTGTGTACCCTATATCATATATATTGCACTGGCAAATAAGCATGTTGAAAATTTGGGTTTTGGGTCTAGGGGTAGCAATGAACGAGTTCATTTTAAGTTTGCTGTTAAGGATTGGATATTGTCCCACACTAAAATCAAGCTAACATATTTTATTACCAAATAGAGACTCATCAATCTGCAATTTTAATACAGAAGAGTGTAGCTTATGCTCTGACCAACAGCTACTGTACTCCTCTCATAAACAAGTCGGGAAATAGAAGTGTAGTAGCTATGTATGCCAAATAAAGAAACTAGAAGATCTTCTTGATCTAGCAAGGCTGTGCTGAAGTCCTGATGGACAGGGCAACATTGAATTGTAAATCCATCATCATCAGCGATCACTTGTGTCTGAAGATTACTGCTTTCCAAGTATAGGACGGTGGGTCCGTAGGTGGGTTCATAGAGGCCTATTCTTCGGGGTGATCTTGATGGACATCATGGATCAAATTAACCTGTGGTCTGTCCAGCAGTTATCAGCATCTGTCATGGCTCTTGTGAACAGCACCTTGTGGTGGTCTTTGGCACGTATAATTGCATAGTCTAAGAGGTGCCAGTGCTTTGGCTGGGCGTGCTTCCATGATGTCTTAAGTTTGTCTTTATGGTGGAAGAGTGTGTTTGTGATGACAAGGTTGTGTTCCGCACATTTGGTGAGAAGCAGGATGTAATTCAGGTGGCTGTTTCTCACCCCATCTTTTCCTATGGTCCCTGGCCACAGGTCGAAGTCTCATTTAAATCTCGCATTAAAATCACCCAGGAGGATGATTTTGGCCTCTTTAGATATCTTCAATAGGATAGTGTCCAGCTGACAGTACAAAATTTCCTTGATGTCTTCATCAGCGTCTAGTATTGCTGCATAGGCACTTATGATAGTTGTCTTTTGGTTTTTGGCAAAGTTAATTCGGAGGATTGAGAGTTGTTTGTTAATGCCAATGGGTGCTTTGGACAGATACTTCACCAGGTTGTTTCTGATAACAAAGCTATCTCCGTGCATTCTTCGTTCTTCATGTAGTCCCTTCTAGAAAAAGATGTAGCCTCCCTTTTTCTTCCTTCAGCTGTCCCTCTCCTGCTTTCCGGTCTCCTGAAGTGCTGCTATGTCAATATTAAAGCGCCCCCGCTCCCTTGAAATAACAGCAGTTCTCTGTTCAGGCTGTTCACTGTCTGTATTGTTCAACAATGTTCATAAGTTCTATGTTCCAAAGTTCATTTTTCTTTTTTGGCTGCAAGGTGGCGACACCTTTGGATGTGGCGGTCCAGTCAGGGATGAGAGAGGCAAATTATGTTTAGGGCATCTTTTCTAGTCCCCTTCCTGTGAGGGGTGAGCAGAGTGGATCCTAAAAAAAGGGCTGCTCAGTCATGGATACAGCTGCTGGACTACTTAACTGCCTTGGACCTTGAGGTAGAATGACTAAATCCATATCCACCCATGTGCCAATCTGTGAGTACGGGCTTCCAGATTTCAGTCCTGCCCCCATCGCCACTCGCTGTACACCATGGGACTTTTCTTAGTTTTATTTTTCTAGGAAGAGGCCTGTGTGTGAGTTTATGTGTGGAGATTGGTGCGCAGCCGATGAACACACAGTCTTCTCAGAATAAGGTTCCCATCCTGTAGCATGGTTAACATGATGACAGTGGCTTCTCATCTGTTGCAGCCTTCTTCTGCCTTCACAGCCATTGTAACATGTACCATATTGCCATCCACCTGTTCCGGCTTTGAGGTCTTCAGATTGTTCTTGGTCTGAATCCTCTTCTACAGCCTCTCCTTGGGAGTACATGACTCCTACGGTTACACCTGCAATTTCATTGTAACACTCAGGCCCTCTCAATATGGCAAGGTGAGTATCCATCGAGGGGATGAACTGTAAAGAGAGCTGGCTGATGAATTATACAATACTGCATTTACAAAACAATAAGAGATACATTCACTTCTTTATTCAAGTCAATGTAGAACTGGAAGAGTAATTTGGGGCTGTAATGTGGATCATCATCACTGCTACCACCTGGAAAAAATGGCATGCTCTCAGACGACTGAAGAGATGAGAGAGAGGAATTGGGAATATTAAAAAAGCAAAATTTCAAATATGTACCTGTTGTAGGGTCAAGGGGGATTAAATAGGCTTCTTTCCCAGAAGGAGAACTGATCAAACAGTCTGTCAGTAGAACTAGTTGGCAGTTATTTAATGAAAGACAGACTGCTGTTCTTATATCTTGTCTTTTTCTACAAGCATACGAACACTCTGTTGGGGGAACCAAAGGTAGACAAAGGTTATTAGGTTCCATTGAATCCTGCACAGTGCAGCAATGAAAAACTAAGGCTCTGGATAAATATAAATTTCAACTATTTTTCATTTAGTTGAGATTTATTTTTTTATTTATCTGTTTTTACTGTTTGTGAACCGCTGTGAGTCACCTTCGGGCTTGAGATACAGCAGTATATAAGCAAAGTAAATAATAAA